>NC_064618.1:32901462-33202400 GCF_023898315.1 Schistocerca nitens | reverse complement strand
GGGAGGCGGGGCACGTGGAGTATTGGGATGTGATGATGGCCGTCCACAATCTCGATATATGACGCTGGAAGTACAGCAGGAAAACATACGGCTGATTTCACCCACTTAAAGCACCATATCAGGGGAGGGATATAGGGCTTTTCATTACACCGGCAAACCATCACATTGACATTCTAGGGCAATGTATCAAGCTCAAAAGCAAAGATGAAGGCACCAGTGGCAACCAGATTATCCCTCAGTCCCCAGTGGACACTCTGGATGAAATGTACTCGCTGCTCTAAATTTGCGTGCAGCTCACGTCGGACTGCAAAAGAAGAGCTCTGAAATGATACCCTGGACCATATTTAAGCTCTTATGGGGCGTGTTACAGAAAGATGCCCCAGGTTGTCAGAAACGAGTAACCCCCATGACTGGGCAGAGGATGCTGTTTTGATTAAGACTGACGCAGTTCTCATTTTGGACAAGCCCTCCACTTCCCTGAACTTGTCCTCTAAATGCTAAAAAAAAAAGAGGCTTCATCGTCATGACTACGCTTCATCACATGTGATCGGCCCTGTTGCCGCCCACCCTGACCAGGGGCCCTCCCTTCAGGCGCCGCCCAGCTGCAGCAAAGGCCACCTGGCAGGATAGCCATTGCTGGAAGTACCCATGCTCCAGCGGGATGGGCATTTAACCCTTGGCATACATGGGTAGTAAACGGTGCAGGAATCAGCAGAGCAATTTCTGTGTGGTCAGGGGGCTACTACCATCAGGGTACATGGCCCCACCACAACGGGTTGGCTACCACGCTCTGTATCAGGTGCAAAGTAGTTCAGTCATAGTCAGCGCAAAAATACACTGAATAGTTCCTGGTGTAAAATGCGCCTAGGAAGGTGTCCTTGCCCAAGAGCAGGACTGCAGTGCAACGATGAGGAAGTGGGCTAAAGATATCAATGCACGATGGACACGATGCACCTTGTAAAGTGCCCTTCCACATTTGGCTTGCTCTTCGATAAAATTTTGAGGAATGGAGGTCAAACCCTACAGGGGACCATGACATAAAGGCCAAAATGTGTGAAACTCCTTTTAGTCGCCTTGTACGACAGGCACGAATACCTCAGACCTAACCCCCAGACCCGCATGGGGGTAATGACATTTTTGTTAGTGCATGTATCAAGAGGAATTGCTGTGAAAATAGTCGGTTCAGCAATATAGTCTGTTGTCAAAAGTGGAAGGTATGATGAATATTTATTGCAAAATGTATTCCAGTTTACCAAATTTTAACTCCACGATGCAATGCAACCAATACTTTATAGGAATTATCAATTGCTTTCTAAAATAAAGTATGTCATATAAGACATTTTGTCATATGTATTTTTCCTTTATTCGCCCCTAAAAATGGGTTACAATAAATAGAGGATTTTTAGCAACAAATTATGGCCACAAACGGACAAAAAGGTCGTAAAAATACATACCAAAAGTTGGTGACTAAATTACTTCATTTGATTTTAAATGGAAAAAAATTTAATTTAGATGATTAAAGGATTCTGCTGTATTGGATTACACACACAATTTTAATATTTTTCATATTACGTTGGACACTTACAGCTCAATAGTTCCTTATATTTGGCGAATCCCTGCCAATAGTCCATTTCTTGTCAGTACCCATAAAGGCAGTCCAGTAAAAGTTTTGAAGAGCTGAACATCTGTAAGGTTCTTAAAACTCAATTTGAATTCTTTGTGGCAAATCCCCAAAAGATACTCTTAATACTAATTGTTTTGTTCTGTGGCACAAAATCTAATAACGTCATATATGCCCATGTAAGAACCTTAGAACAGAAAGACGAAGGAGGAGTTAAAAATGACCACACATTAAGCCAAATTGACAGAAACAAAGACGGCTAAAACTGACATCCCCACTAAGAAAGGTCCATAAAATACTCCACAGAGAGGACGGAGGTCCTGAACTGAAGATTAAATGTCCGTCACCATATTGGTACGATGGATAAGAGAAATGCAGTTGACGATCTGCACGTCTTTCGCTATGTGAGTTACTGGCCATTTTAGCGAACATAAATTGGACTAGGTGGTTAAAAATGGGCGTTTGGTCAGGAAATGGTCAAGACAATGAACACAAAATGGTAAGGGATTACCACTTAACAAATGATATGGCTAAAATTACAGTGGCCAATATGCGACCTAGGGTGAAAGGGTCGAGAGGTGGTTGGCCAAACAGCTGAGAGGTTTAATTCCCATGGAAGGAAGATCAGTGGTGTTGCCAAAGGGATGCAATCTGCTGACAGATGGCAACACAGAGATTGGAAGCAATGGGAGACAGTGGGCTGTGGTAGGATTGCAACAATGGCAACAGTATTGTTTCAGATCAGACCAATGTGATGAGGGACACACAAGCGTCATAGTGGCTCAATCGAGAGTGAGGAAGAGGAGCTTTGACACATTTCACTAACGGATGGATGGTGTATAGCACAGGGAGGCTTGGAAAGGCACCGATTCGATGAGTCAATTAAAAAGCCTGTCACACTAGATGTACTGCAAGGCCTGATACAGGTCAGAGCAGTGCTGTAAATACTACGCAGTCTAAAATACCAAAAATCATTGATGACTGTGTTGGGTATGCTTTCGTCATTGGTACCAATCTGAGACACCGGTGTACAGAAAGTTACTGTCGCTAAGTTCGGTGTGAAGATCGAGAAATTTACAGCGATAGATAGAACCTGTAGTAGTATCCTTAGGAAGTGAATTAAGTCAAAGGTGAACATGGGCTGCTTGCACGAAGCCAAGGTGGTTAAGGGTTCACACCCATCAGGAATGTGGCAGGTAGTGACACACTGCAACTGTAAAGTGAACTCCAGGAAGTAACAGATGAATGACACATCCCATACTGGCAATCGAGGGAGTCATCAAAGGAGGCAGCACAGGATGGGTGTCCAGGCATTGCAGACAAATGGCATGTCCATCTGCTGAGGAGAGCATCACATCAGTATGACGGGGGTAGTTTGACCGCTTCTGTACACAGACTGGACTAGTGTAAAATGCACAAGTGTTGAAACAGGTACTACGATGGTGGAGTGTATTTAGGTGGCATAAAATGGAGACATGCAGAGGAATAAATGAAACACCACTCTGATCTGTTTGAATCAATCCCTTCTCTGTTTGAAACTACACTGTGGGTGTGATCCACTCCTTACAAAGTATCGCAGAGCACACACAGGACATTAAGTGACCTGGTACTGCATGTGGCCAGGTAAGACACATGGGAAGATTAAGAAAGTTTTGTCAAACATGAGCCCCAGTAATTTCGTAGTTTCAGCAAACTGAAGAGCAGCAGGCCAAAGAGGTGAAGACGGTTTGTAGAGGAGACCCAATGAGCTGCCAGAAATTCATACAGTTTTATCAGTGGAAAAGCAAAAGCCAATGTCAATGCTCTATGAGTGAAGACAGTTGAGACAATGCTGAAGATGCTGATCAAGGAGAAAAGTCTGTGGAGAACTGAAATAGGTTGCAGAATCATGTACAAAAAGAGCTGGAGATGGAAAGCAGGAGACAAGCCATAGTAGGGTTAACAGCGATAACAAAGATGACGACGCTCAGGACGGAACTGAGGCACACTGTTTTCCTGGATTAAGCTGACAGGGAAGAACCCACACATACCTTCAAAACTCTGTATTTAAGAAATTCTTGAAGGAAACGGGGCAATCGGCCTCGGAGGCTCCACGTGTAGTGAGTACAGAGGATACCAGCCCCCCCAGAAAGTGTCATTGGTTTTCTCCAATCTCACCATTGTCTTTCATTTCCACAAAAATCGTTTACATAATGGACTGAAGTCACAAGATGGTCAACTGCAGAACAGCATGCTCTAAATCCACTTAGATTTATGCCTTTCTGCTGTGGTGGCTTTAGTCTCACAATCTACTAACCACTGCACAAACTTTCCATCACCTTGTGAACACAGCTAGTGAGAGAGAAACGGAGATAGCTGATCAGGCTTATATATGGGTATGACAGTGGCTTCACGCCAGTGTCTGATAAATGTCCCATCTGTCCAGATGCGATTGTACATATGATGGAGAAAGTCCTGACCACAAAAGAAAGGTTCTGCAACATCTGAATGTGAACTTAATCCGGCCCAATGTGAAAAACGAGGATGAGATGAGAGCATAATCTACCTTTCCCTACATAAAAGCAGCATTATAGCAGTCACGATTGTGAGAGAAGGGATTCACCAGGGCCTACTCCACTTGTTTCTGACTGAAGAAGGGAGGGTGATAGTGGGAGTAGCTTGGGATCTCCGCAAAATAGCGGCCCCAGGTACTGGAGACAGCGAGAGTCCACAATGATCATATCTACTATGGTCTGGCTGGAGATAGGAGTGGACCTAGGTCCCAGAGAGCTATCTGAGGTTTGCCCACACGATGCAAGAGGGAGTGGAACTGTTGAAGGACATAATAAATAAAATCCAGCTAGCTTCTTTGCTATCTCTAAAAATGTGATGGTACTGCAGACACAACTATTTACAGCAAATAGAGTTCGCCATAGTAGGATGACAGATAAAAACGTGGAGAGCACATTTCTGGATACGAATTGCATTGTACTATCTCAGTCCATGAAGGGACCAGGACATGGCACAGTAAAGGTGACGTGTCAGGAATGGAATTGAATGTTCTGTGGCAGTAAGGATAACGTTTGTAAGGTATTCTACCTGGTCAGCACAACTGGGGAAATTATGTTCATTGGACGTCACCAGGGAGGACGTGCCTTGTTCGCCACGCTCCCCCTGCCACTCCTCCTCTTGGGGGACTTTAATGCCCACCACCCTTCATGGGATGGGACCCATATCTCGGGCCAGGGTAGGAACGTTGAGGCTATTTGGCACAGCAGGACATTTGCCTCCTTAACACTGGTGCTCCCACATTTTAGCTTGACTCATGGCACATGCTCAGCCATTGACCTCTCTTAGTAACCCAGGTCTTCTTCCATACCGCAGTTGGAGGGTCCACGATGACCTCTGTGGTAGCGAATACTTTCCTATCCTCGTTTCTCTTCTTCAATCCCAACCCGCTGATGAGCTGCCACGATGGTCCCTTCATGGAGGTGATTGGGCAGCCTGCAACTAAGCTACTATTGCCATTACTCTGATTGCTGGTAACATTGAGTTGGCAGTGGACAAGGTCACTATGGCCATTGATTCTGCTGCTGAGGCAACTGTGCCCTGCTCTTAAAGTACCATACGGCGTAAGTCAGTCCCTTGGTGGACACCAGAGATTGCAGGAGCTATCCGGGACCGCCGGCGACCCCTGCAGCAACACCGGCGTCATCCTTCCCTACAGAATCTGGTTGCCTTTAAACGGCTGCTGGCTCGGGGTCGGCGGTTAATCTGGCGGAACAAGCATGCCTACTGGGAACGATATGTTGCCACCATAGGTTCTCACACCTACCCATCTCATGTGTGGTCGCGGGTATAGCAGATTGTTGGCTTTCGCCCTCATGCGTCGGTCCCTTGCCTTTCTCATCGGGGTACACTTTGTACTGACCCAATCGCCATCGCCGAACATCTGGCAGAGTACTTCGCTCTAAGTTCCACGACAGCAGGCTACAGCACAGAATTCCGAGCCATTAAAGAGCAGGCTGAGCGTACGCAGTTGTCACTTGGCACGCACCGTTGGAAACGATACAACGCCCAGTTTACTGAATGGGAGTTCCAAAGTGTCCTTACAGCTTCCCCAATACCTCTCGAGGTCCAGACCGAATTAACAACCAGTTTCTTCGCCATCTCTCGGCGCACTGTCAGTGTGAATTACTCGCCCTGTTTAACCGCTTCTGGATGGAGGACGTTTTCCCAACTCTTAGGCAGGAGATCGTTACCATCCCAGTGCTGAATCCTGCTGGAGACCCGCTGGTGGTTGATAGCTATCGCCCTAGCAGCCTTACCAACGTTATGTGCGAACTCCTGGAACGGATGGTGAGTCGGCATGTCATCTGGATACTCGAAGATCAGGGCCTCCTAACCCAGCAACAAGGGGGCTTCCGTCAGGGCTGCTCAGCGATCGACAATTTAGTCTCGCTAGAGTCGGCTATTCGTACAGCTTTTACTCGGCGAGAACATCTAGTTGCTGTTTTCTTTGATCTTCGGAAGGCGTACGATACCACCTGGCGCCATCATATCCTTGGCACGCTGCACAAATTTGGCTTAGTCGACTACAGACTTTTCTACGGAATTTTCTCTCCAATCGCACCTTTCGAGTTAGTTGGTACTTATTTTAGCTCTGCACATATTCAGGAGAACGGTGTCCCGCAGGGCTCGGTTCTCAGTGTTCCTCTCTTTTTTGGGGTAATTAATGGTGTTGCGGCTGCAGTGGGCTCATCGGTCTGTTCCTCTCTATATGCCAATGACTTCTGTCTTTATTACAGTTCCCCAAGCATCAGTGTCGCTGAACGGCGGCTGCAGGGAGCTATCCGTAAGGAACATTTTTGGGCATCCAACCATGGTTTTCAGTTCTCAGCCTCTAAGACCCGAGTGATGCATTTCTGTCGTCGAATGGTCCACCTCAATCCAGAGCTCGACCTTGCCAATGAACTCCTTCGTATTGAGGAGAGGCATCACTTCTTTGGCATGCTGTTTCATGCTCAGCTCAATTGGACACCTTATCTTCGCGAGCTTAAACAACGGTGCTGGCGGCACCTCAACATCATTCGCTGACTCAGCCAAGCAGTTTGGGGGCTCCACGAACAACCCTCCTACAGCTCTATATGGCCTTGCTGCAGTCCAGTCCCGTCTCGACTACGGAACTGTAGTGTAAGCAGCACCTTCAACTATGCAGATCCTCCACCCAATTCTCAATTGTGGCGTCAGACTGGCGACAGGTGCCTTCCGCATTAGTCGGGTCACTAGCCTTCTTCTAGAAGCTGGAATCCCTCCCCTAAGATTCCGCCGACAACAGTTGCTTGCGTCATACGTCGCCCGGATCCATGCCTCACCCGACCACCCAAACTGCAGGCTCCTTTTTCCTTCTTTTGCACTCCCCTCCCCACGACGGCGGCCTAGGTCGGATCTCCCGATCGCGGTCCGCGTTCATTCCCTTCTCTCGTCACTCGAGTCCTTTCCCCTTCTTCCATCCTTCCGGCCATCTTATTCTACCCCTCCTTGGTCCCTCCCTCGCTTGCAGCTTTGCTTGGATTTGTCGTGCCACTCAGTTCTCCGTTCCACCTGCCAGTCTTCAACAATTCCTGGCTCTTCTTGCCTCGTTTCGCGATGTAGATGTAGTCTACACCGATGGTTCTGTGGTCGATGGACGCACTGGGTTTGCTTTCATCCATGGCGTGTACGTTGAGCAGCATTCCTTGCCTTGTGGGAGCAGTGTTTTCACTGTGGAGCTGGTTGCTCTTTATCGTGCACTCGCTCACCTTTCCTCCTGCCGTGGGGAGTTATTTGTCATATGCAGTGACTCAGTGCTTTGCAAGCACTCAACTAGCGTTTTTCTCGAGACCCTTTCGTGCGCGGTATTCAAGATGGTGTTTTTGCTCTCGCCGAGTGTGGTCGTTCAGCGAAGTTTGTGTGGACCCCGGGCCACATCGGCATTCCAGGAAACGAACGTGTCGATCGATTGGCCAAGCAGGCCACCACTTCGCCACCCCTGGAGCTTGGTCTGGTGGAAAGAGACCTCCGGTCAGCCCTACATCGCAAGGTCCGCGATGTCTGGAGCTCTGCATGGTCTGTCTTGAACACGCCAAATAAGCTCCCCACGGTCAAGTCGTCCACGGCCGTATGGAACTCACCCTTGAGGGGCACGCGTAGGGACTCAGTTCTGCCGTCTCTGAATTGGACATATGCGGTTGACCCACAGGTCTCCCCTTCGCCGTGAGAACCCGCCCAAGTGTCGCTGTGATGCAGGGCTGACAGTGCTCCATCTTCTGATGGATTGCTCCATTTAGCCCCCTTGCAGCAGTCCTTTAATTTACCAGCTGCACTTCCTTTAATTCTAGGTGACGATGCCACTATAGCTGACTCAGTTTTACGTTTTATCTGTGCAGCTGGGTTTTATCATTCGCTCTAGTGTGGGCGCTCTAGCTTGGTTTCTCAGGTTACACCCACTCCAGCGACTTCTTATTGTTACATGGATACCAAAATAGTGCCTTTTATGTTAACAAGTTGTGTTAGTACCTCTATCAACGCTTTCCAGCTGGAGGTTCTTCGTTTGTAGTTGAGTGGTTGACATTTAACCTGATGCATCTACCACTTAGTCTGTTTTACTCTAGTCAACTATTTGCTCTGCTCCTTTTCAGTGTCCTCTATTTTGCGTTATTGCGGTGTTCATTTTAGCTCTGTACCCCTTGGTGTTCTCCCCCTCTGGGTGCAGAGGTTACGCTTTTACTATATAGGCCTTTTACAAGTATGTTTGTTTCTAACAGGGGACTGATGACCTCGATGTTTAGCCTCCATCAAACCCCAAAACCAACCAACTACTTAATGGTGTGCGCTCCACCTCACACCGGCCTTTGTTTGATGGGCCATGACCCGCCATAAACTGCAGCTACAAACGGTTGCTCACAAGCCAGACCCGATATGTATGCACATGCGTAAGACAAGGGAAGTTACTTAACTGCGCATGCGCATGCGCATACGAATACGAGAAAGTTTATACATAGGTCGGGGCTAAATAGCCCATATATTCCCAACCGCGGATCAACGTATATCAAAAAATGAAATGGATAGAACAAGAGACAAGCTAAATAGGAGATGAAACCTAAAAATAACAGCACACGGTTTCTTATGCTAGTAAAGAAACTTAGATATGAAGCTACCTATGACAACAGGAGGAACACTTAAAAACTCTACCTAAAGCCAGTAGTTAGCGTGGGGGGGGGGGGGGGGGGGGGCGTGAGGTGTTCAACGGGCTAAAGTCACCTTCATCGTAAAAGAAAAATGAGGATAAAAGGAAAGATGAACAGCTTGACCAACCGCGCTCGCCAATCGGCGCGCGCAGGTTACAATCCCCAGATCATCAGATTTACAACTATGAGGAACAAAGTAAAGGCGCGAAACCTTCAAAAATTGTCTGTTTCTTAGTAGGAGTTGGTAATTGAGGATATTGTCCTTAACATGTTGCAGATGCTTAAAGATCTGCATGTCTTCCAAAAAATCCAGTTTTAAGCCCTTAACTTCGGCATGAAGTAACTCGATATTAACAGGGCGGTTCGGCGCGTGAATCGTTTGCACAAGGTGTTCGGCATAAGTAGAGCCCTTAGTACCGTCACCGCTTCTAGTACGAGTATGCTCTTTTGTACCTGAGACCCAGAGCTCGCCCCGTTTACCCGATGTAACATTTTGGATAATCCACGCACGTTATTTTATATACTCCTGATTGGGAAAGTTTATCGCTCTTACTATGCAAGGAGTGAATTAAATTCCTATGTAAACTATTATTAGTAGAATAGGCGACTCTGAAATTATGGGCTCTCAGTAAACGCCTCAATTTGTAACTTATATTGCCTATGTAAGGGATAGATATCGTTACCACCTGTTTGTCACCTATTGCATCCCCTAGGTTGGAAGACTTGTTGTTGTTTTCTTGTTATACATCTTATCAACTGAGGCCTATAGCCATTATTTACAGCAGTATTCTCAAGTGTGGCCAGTTCTGTTTCTACCGCATCTGCTGTAAGAGGGATAACTGTAACTCTATGGATATTAGAATGAAAAAGGCCATCTTATGGGCGTACGGATGGACTGAGTCTGCACGTATATTGTCGGAAAACGCGTTTTTCCGAAAAATATTAAATTCAGTGCGGTTGTCAACTACAGTTAGTGAGGTCCAAAAAATTTAAGGGCCTAGTATCGGATTCTCACTCAATTGTAAAACTGATATTATGGTGAAGCTCATTGAAAATCGAAAAAATATGGTCTACATCATTTTGAGAACCGTCAGTGACTAACAGAATGTCAACGTATCTTTTGTAAAATTTTATTCTCCTAAGAATCACACTGGCAAAAAATAACTCTAAGTAGTTCATAAAAATTTGATAAAATCCCAGCTAGGGTGATTCCCATAGACAAATCTGCTGGTTGTAAGTAAAGTCTCCCATTAAATGTAAAGTAGTTGTTTTAAAACGATCCGTAGAAGCATCAACTCATTGACCTCTTTATCCAAAAGTTTTTTTATGGTGACGTAACTTGCACTCTAGTATTTGTAGTGTTTGGTCGACCGGTACATTAGTATATAAACTTACTACGTCAAACGGTACTAGTTTAGAATCTTCAGAACAAGATACCCCGCGTAAGCTGGTAGCTAAATGAATGGAATTTTCAACGGAATAGTTTTTACTAAAGAAATTTTCTTTAATCCTAGTATGCAAGTATTTCGCCAGCTTATGATAGGCACTTCCCGTACTGTGAACGATATGGCGAAGTGGTTGATTTAACTTATGAACTTTAAACTGGCTTCTCAATTTAGGGGCTTGGGATTCATGTTTATCAATCACTTTTTCGGAACTGTCAAATTTTTAGTATTTTGGATCTGTTCTAATTTCTTTTTGGAGAGTAATAGTGGATCTTTGTTAAGCATAACTATCCCGTTGTTATTGAAAAAACCTTCGGTCTTGTCTACGTATTCTTGCTTTGTGGATGTAACTACGAAGTTTCCCTTATCGGCTTTAGTGACAACAGTATCGTTTTGTATTAGTTTGCGGTTAATACTCCTTAAAACATTGTGTTATCCTCTTTATGTGCACTGTGTATGGCCTTACTCACAACTTTGTAGGCCTCATAAGCCAATAGTGTTTGTTTCTCATTAAGCATTTTGACATAATCTAGACAGATTTTCAAGTCAACTATTGTCTTCTCGAACTTTCGGATTTGCTGTGCTACGCTCGAAATTAAATTTTAATGCTTTGGAGAGGAGAGACTCCTCTTAGACACAAAATTGAATTTGTCTTAATGACCCTGTCCAAGAATTTTCTAGGTTCAGCTGTAAAATTAGTGTAATTTTGTTAGCACGTTCGTAACTAAGTTAGCAACTTTTTTGTCATGTCTGTTGGCAAACTCTTTTATTTGTAGAGCGAACCACTCATTTGCCCTAAACCAAAATGCATTTATTTGAAAGTCAAAGCGAACAGAATAAAACTTCGAACTTTCTAAATACAACATATAAGCTCTTTCATTCAAAATCTTTCTTGGCATATAAATCGGAGATTTTAGCATTAAATATTTGGTAACGCAGCTTCTTTCTAAAGACTGGCATTTTAAGGCAGGATTTACCTATGAAACCATCAACAAAACTTTGAGAGGTTGAGCACTCTACACTGTTCAATAAAATCAGTAGCCATGCTTGCCTTAGCCCTTTTCAGAATAACATCTAAGTATCTACTTGCTGCATCCGACACCTCGGCTGGTACGAATTTAAGAAAATTCAACATCTTTTAATCTGCCACCAAGATCGGAAATGGCGCGCACTCTGCGTCAAAGCTCAGAGCTAGAGGAATGCACTATTAGTTAACACAGGTTCTCACCAACACGCAGTCGTTCTACATGGATCCGTCGTACCACTGTTATGTTCTTCCCTGCTGTCCAACGATTCCTGGAGTTCGAGGTACATGTCCATTGTTTCAAGATAAATACGTACACTTTCCTTGAACATGTGATCAAAAATGATTTATACAACAAAACGTGCTCAGAAACACACCTGAACGTATAGTCACTTTTGCTATTTTTCGTGTTAGTGTTCCACGATTATGACAAGGAAGCATATGACCTTAGTTTTTGCTCCCTAAAACATAAGACAAATCACGTAGCAGGACCTCCTACATAGTTTCGAAAAGAGAGTTCATCATATGGCCCAAGGTAAACCAAATTTCTTACAAACTGTTGTTGGGGCATCCAGTGTAAGGATAATGGGCAGTGGGACTAATATCGATCTTAGACGGAAGCAATTCTGGAGAAATTTCTGGCTGCTGATATTATCCCGTAATGACATGGTAGCCTATATATAGTCACTTTTTGAAGCTATGTAACTTTTGGGCTCAGATTGCATTCATCAGTCTATAGAGAAGGCCCTGTCACCAGACATCGTGGGCTGGAAGTAAATCAGTGCAAGCCAAAGACGTTTCCATATTCTGAAAGCCCACTCCAATCCGTACTGCGAGGGCCAGGGTTTAAACAACACAGCTTCGTTCGGGGCGAATGCTGGCTTGTTCGACCAGTCCTGCTAAACAGTATCCGTTCCAGAAGTCGCTGCATCACAATAAGCAGCGAAATGTGACGAAAGGTTTGTGCAAGATCTGAAGCTTCAGTTGGATTTGGGAGAGCAGCTACCTTCGCTCGTTTAAGTTCTTCGGGGCACGTTTCTAGTCTCCAGTAACGAGGTCACGAAATTTGCTAACCATGTCTGAATACATTTCCCGGACTAGATGACTCTGCGAGTAGCTAAACAGCCAGAAGCTTGACTAGGTTTGTCTCCATTATTGACGCTGCACTCCTTTCATGGGTGACGTCACAAAAATATTCAGTGTCGTATATGGCTGCTGCTTCTGTCTTGGAGCTCGTGTTTAATAAGTGTTACAGTCTCTCGGTGATACGCTTCTTCAGGGGTTTGGCAACGTGCAGAGCAATTTTGTGAAGTGTTAGAAAATGTTGCCAAGTCATATGGCTGGCTCCAGCTGCTGAGTCGACCGTATACAATATGAATACACATGAATCGAATGGCCGAAGGCTCCTATTACTCGGCAATTGCGAATTTTGAATGTAACATAGAAAGTGAAAGGTGGCAATTAAAATCTGCAGGTACTATTTTCAAGACTTTAAATGATGAGTACGATAGCAGAAGTGCCTTGAAGAATGCAATTTATACATGCAAAACGACTTTTTGTGTCGATGGTCCAGCAATTAATTAAAATATTAGTTGAATAACAGGGAAACAACTGATTCCTGCTTCACGTAATCAGTTATGAACATAGCTCGCAAGATATTTACTATTAAACGCATACTAAGTCTTCACTGCAGAAGCCACGGAAATCTCACAAGTGCACAAGTTGGCACTACAAAATATTCTTCCGCGACCATTCGCAAAATGCTAAACACTAAGTATTTCCGGCACGTCCGTGTCCAGCACTCCGTGTCGTGTGCGACGCGATGCTGCTGCCCCACCTCCATACAGTCTCTCCACTGACCTCGGTAGTCGCCTACCGTAGTAACGAGCGCTGTGATTGACTAGAGCGCTTCCGCAATGTCTCCAAGCCAACGAACACACAAACATATTGAAACACTTACAAAATACTGGATTCACATTTAAATGACTTCAAAATAAATATTCGTGTGGCCCGAACATAAACATACTGTAACACACATTATTCAATACATGAACAAATCACACACATGAAACGAATAGAAACAAAAGTAGGCCAGTAGCCTAATGTCTCTGCTTTCTAAAACTCTGTAAATATTTGATCAATTTCTTCGTGAATGGTATATATCGGACATAAACAAAGGCCTAGATGGATAAATATATTTTTTCGTGTAACCGTGTCCGCATGGCCTTGCGGTCTCGTCCTCACTTCTCGAGCACAGGGTCCTAGTTTCGATTCCCGGCAGGGTCAGGGATTTTCACCTGCCTCGAGATGACTGAGTGTTTGTGTTGTCCTCATCATTTCATCATTCATGAAAGTGGCGAGATCGGGCTGAGCAAAGGTTGGGAATTTGTATGGGCGCTGGTAACCGCGCAGTTGCGCGCCGCACAAACCAATCATCGTGTAACCCGATTAATAGTGATCGGCCATTTTGACATCAATAATTCATGTTACATGCCTGTAATTCATACCAATTTAGGTTTACACCGATAGCTTTCTGAACACACATCGATCGAAAAAAAATCGGACGAACGGTTTAGATTTTAGAAATTCGTTGCTGGCTGTTGTATAATTTGCAGTCAGATACTAAACTTTAAAGTAATAAAGATATTGAAAATCTGATTACACCATCAGAATCGTCGTGCAAATAATGGTAATGTACATGCTTCTTTTTAAGGTATCATGATCCATCTGGCTATTTCTACATGAACTGTGAAATGTCTCTCATTATGGTTTCACAAAGTGCACCATCTTTGTGTCCAAGGAGATTTGTATACTGGGAGTGCCAAAGTCCATTCCTTGACACTGCGTCAACATGGAATTCCCACGCGGTCGGACTGGACCACGCAGTGTGGCTACCCCTGTTCCCGTGACTAGTGTTCGGCACCACGCAGCTGCTGACGAGCCGCTGCTTGCCGGGTGGCCTGTGCGACCATGCCAACTCTGAACTCTGAATATTTTCAGGGCGCCACAACTCGCCCATTGCATTACAACACCTGAAAGATATCTGTTCAGATATCGCTCCATTCGCGTAACAGCCACTAGTGGCTCCACTGTAAGGATACAAATCAGGTTTGCTTCAAATAGACGCTGTAACGGTCGTTAACTTTACTTTCGAGATTGGATGCGATACGCTGACGTTAGTAGAGAATGCCTTTCAGGCGATGAAGACGAACTGAGTTTGAGGGAACACACGTAGTAGGGTTACAAGAAAACTGATATTCCTTTTGTGATATTGCAGAAAAACTTAAAAGGAATGCGACCACTGTCCATTATTGCTGGTAGAGGTGGTCATGTGGATCTATAGTCACAAGACAATGCTTCGCACCACCACGTAGCGCTACCGAGAAGACTTACAGCTTTGCTGCATGGTAGTGCATATGCAGCAGCAGTTGGAGCAGCTGTTGGCACCAGTGACAAGAGGATCTGGCCCAAATTCATTACTTACAGCTGAGTTCAGCCAGACGATCTGTAGCGTGTGTTCCACTCATACCAAACCATCGCCGTCTGCAACTTCAGTGGTGTCAAGGGAGAGGTCATGGGGGGGGGGGGGGGGGGCAGTTAAGTTCCCTGAAGAAATGTTCCTACCCTGGTGCCATGGTGGATGAGAGGTAAGTTGAGGGCCGGCGACGAGCCTGTCTGTGTGCTAGACACACTGGACCCAAACCTGAGGTTTTCATTTAGGGTTAAACTTAGTATGATAGCAGTACGACTGCCCCACGTAGCCTGACACCAGATTTGTACAACAGTCTGAAGATTCTGCCTGTTGACTACCATTCCCGAACAGCACTACAGAGGGACATTTCAAACAGAACAATGCTCGGCCACATGCCGCTGTTGTAACCCAACATAATCTACATAGTATAGATACATTGCCTTGCCCTGGGCAATCACCAGATCTATATTCTATTGATTAAATACTGGACATCATCCGAAGACAGAGCCCCCCAGGGGGTCCACAACTCTTTCGTGCCCCCCAGGGGTCCACAACTCTTTTGTGGACACGTGCGTAGCGAGCACGGGACCCCGAGCTAATGTGGCCCTCCTTCCTTTCCGGGCTGCATACCTTCCCTTTCCGCATCCTTCCCCGTCCCCCATCCTCGTCCCCCCCCCCCCTCACCACTGGCTCTTTCCTTCCCTTTCTCCCCCTCTGGGAGTATAGTTTGTGCCTACGTCCGGAGACGGACGCTCGAAACTGTTCCAAATTCCTTGCTTTCTACGCTTGCAAGTCCTCGTCCTTCCTCTGTCCTTCTCTTTTCCTTCACTGTTCGCTTTGCCCTTTTCTCCGCTGCGGCGTTTGAGACCCCCTCTTCTTTCCTTTCCATTTCTCTTTCTTCCTCCCTGTGCGTGTCTGAAGGCCGACCCACGCACTTCCATGCGTAGCCGGTGACGGGGTAACGCGTAATTCCCCGCCCCGGGTAGACAGGTATGACATGTACGTACCCCCTGGTAACGGCCAGGCCCAGGGAGGGGTGATTACCCGAGCTGATACCTTCCGAAAGTGCCGATTGGTCCCTCCGTCCGTTTGTCGGGAGGTGTGACCTGAGGTGTGAACAATCACCTAAGGCGGGAGTGCCCTCAGAGAGGGCCCCCACAAGGGAGAAGCGCGCCATCGGAGACGCCGGTAATCATGGGGATTTTTCCGCAATGGTTTCTTCACCTTCCACTATGTCTGCTCACAAACGTAAGTTCACTGAGTCTCAGCCACACAGTTCTTCCATCGTTGCCACAGTTCCTTGTTGTTTCTCGGTCTGATGAAGGTCACGACTTCTCCACGGTCAACCCTTTCATTATTCAGAAAGGTGTCGACGCAATTGCAGGTCCTGTAAAGTCTTGTTCCAGATTACGGAATGGCACCCTGTTGCTAGAAACACACAGTGCCCTCCAGGCACAAAAATTGCTGTGTACTTCTCTGCTCCGCACCTTCGCTGTCCGGGTGGAACTGCACCGTACCTTAAATTCCTCGCGTGGAGTCGTTTATACACGCTCCCTCGATGGATTGTCTGACGAAGAAATTCAGCACTACCTGTCTGACCAGGGCGTAACGGCTGTTCATAGTTACGAAAAGGGTTGACACGAACATCATTCCAACCCGCACTGTCTTCTTGACATTTGACAACGTTCAACTCCCATCGAAAATCAAAGCAGGCTATGAGATAATTTCCGTGCGCCCTTATGTCCCAAACACTACGCGTTGCTATCGATGTCAGCGGTTCAATCACACCACCCAGTCCTGTTCCAATCCGGCCAAATGTTACGTGTGGCAAGGATGCCCATGAGGGTGCTTGTCCACCTCCATCCCCTCGTTGCATCAACTGTATGGGTGACGACGCTACTTCCTCTCAACATTGCCCCGTTTTTAACGACGAAAAGCTCATCCAGGAAATAAGAGTGAAGGAAAAGGTGTCTACCTTTGCTGCTCGAAAATTATTCGCCAGTCGACAGCCCACCGTGCCTCAGACAGGCAAATACAGCACTGTCCTTACTTCTCCTCGGCCAACAAAGGAGGCGGCCACGCAGACTTGCGACCTCACCTTTAGTGCCACGGTCGTCAGATCGGCCAGCGCAAAGATCGCCCGTTCAACCTCACCACTTTCGCCTGCCCACTCTCTGGTTCACCCTTCGTCGGGTTCTGCTAAATCTCGAGTCCAAAAGTCAGACACCAAGTCTTCGAAGAAAGAGCATACTCGTGAAGAGTTTTTACGTACGGCAACTTCACCACCATCGGTTCCTCCTTCCTCTATACCTCATACTTCCAAGAAGGCTACAAAGAAACCCAGTTCCTCTCCTTCTCCGCCAAGGCGTGTCCCATCCACAGCGCCACCTGGCGGAAATCGCCCTCGACCGTCTTCTGTGTCGCCGAGGCGCACTGCTGGTGGCCGATCAACCGGCCGATCGCTGGTGGCAGGAGCTGCTCCTGACAAACCTATGGATCAGGATCTTCTGCCTTCGGCTGAATGCCATTCCATGCTGTCGGTCGCAAGCTCTGAGCAGTCGTTGAGTTGATAGCACCCTTGGTCACAATCCTCCATTTTCTGTTCATCCTATGTCCACTATCCACTGGAATATCCACGGCATTCGAGCCAATCGTGATGAATTGTCGATCCTCTTACGATCCTACTCGCCGGTCATCTTCTGTCTTCAGGAAACAAAGCTGTGTCCCCATGACCGCTTCGTTCTCCCTCATTTTCAGTCCGTCTGATATGATCTCCCCTCGGTTGAAGGCACTCCAGCACTAAGAGGACTCATGATTCTTCTCCATGAAACTCTCCATTATCACCCAGTCCCCTTAAACACTTCCTTCCAAGCTGTCGCCGTCAGTCTTTCCCTTTCCGGATACACGTTCTCTATCTGTACTGTATACATTCCATCGTCCACACCAATGGCACGAGCTTATCTCCTTCATCTTCTTGGTCAGCTTCCACCCCCCCTATTGTGCCCAACACCCGCTTTGGGGATCTCCACATCCTTGTCCACGTGGCTCACTATTGCTAGACGTCTTCCACCAAGCGGATCTAGTTTGCCTCAACACTGGGGTCCCTACATTTTTGTCTGCCTCCACGACAAATTTATCTCATTTGGACCTTGCGATCGGTACTGTTCCGCTAGCTCGGCGCTTCGAATGGTTCGCCCTTAATGATACACACTCGAGTGACCACTTTCCATGTGTCCTTAGACTGCAGCCTCAACTGCCATACATGCGCCCTCGACGCTGGAAGTTTGCCCAAGCTGATTGGACACTTTTTTCGTCTCTAGCGACATTCGATGACCGTCGCTTTCCCAGCGTCGACGATGAGGTCACACACTACCAACGTTATTTTTACAGCTGCGGAACGTTCAATACCACGCACCTCCGAATTGCCCCGGCGCCCCCCAGTTCCTTGGTGGAACGAGGCATGCCGTGATGCAATACGTGAGCGGCGACGTGCTCTCCGCGTTTTCCGTCACCATCCTACTTTGGCCAACTGTATCCGCTATAAGCAGCTCCGAGCGCGATGCCGTCGTGTCATCCGCGATAGCAAGAAGGCAAGCTGTAAATTCTTTATTAGCTCATTTAACACCTTCACTCCCTCCTCGGAAGTTTGGAGTCTGCTTCGACGGTTCTCAGGCGCGCCTAGTTTCTCCACGGTCTCTGGGCTCACTGTCGCGCATGACACAGTAGTGGACCCTGCACTTTGCTGAGATTTCGAGCTCTTCAAATTACCCGCCATCGTTTCTCCCGAAGAAACGTGCAGCGGAAGTGCGACCTCTTGCTTTCTCCTCTCAAAATCGCGAAAGCTACAATACTGTTTTCACCATGCGGGAACTCCAACATGCACTCTCTTCTCGCTCCTACGCCCAAGGACCAGATGGTATCCACGTCCAAATGTTGCTGCATTTATCAACCCATAGTCTGCGTTACCTCCTTCGCCTTTATAATCGAATTTGGACCGACAGTACCTTTCCCAGACGATGGCGGGAAGCTATCGTCGTTCCTGTTACGAAACCTGGAAAGGACAAACATCTCCCCTCTAGCTATCGCCCCATTTCTCTCACGAGTAGTGTTTGTAAGGTTTTGGAGCGTATGGTGAATTACCGTTTAGCGTGGTGGCTGGAATCCCGCAGTCCTTTAACACCTGCCCAATGCGGATTCCGAAAGCATCGTTCTGCAGTTGACCATCTTGTTGCTATCTCCACTTATATCATGAACAATTTTCACCGGAAACTCCAAAGAGTAGCAATATTTTTTGATCTGGAGAGAGCATACGATACCTGTTGGAGGACAAGAATCGTCCGCACACTGTTCTCTTGGGGCTTTCGAGGCCGGCTGCCCCTTTTTCTTCGCGAATTTATGGCAGAGCGAACATTTAGGGTGCGGGTGAACACTACTCTCTCCCGTACTTTCTCCCAAGAAAACGGGGTACCCCAGGGCTCCGTGCTGAGTGTTGTACTGTTTGCCATCGCTATAAATCCAATTATGGATTGTCTCCTTCCTGACGTCTCGGGCTCCCTCTTTGTGGACGATTTTGCGATCTACTACAGCTCTCAACGGACCAGCCTTCTTGAACAACGTCTTCAAGGCTCTCTCGATCGCCTCCACTCTTGGAGCATCGAAACCGGCTTCCGTTTTTCTCCCAGTAAGACAGTTTGTGTTAATTTTTGGCGACGTAAGGAGTTTCTTCCGCCCTCCTTACTTCTAGGTCCTGTCAACCTTCCTTTTTCAAACGTCGCCAAATTCTTGGGTCTTATGTTTGACAGAAAACTGTGCTGGTCCTCCCACGTTTCCTATCTTTCGGCACGCTGTCTGCGATCCCTTAACACCCTCCGTGTCCTGAATGGTACCTCCTGGGGAGCGGACCGAGTGGTCCTTCTCCGCCTCTATCGCGCCTTATTGCGCTCGAAATTGGACTATGGAAGCATAGTCTACTCCTGCTCGGCCGTCTATTCTTCGGCGTCTCGACTCTATCCACCACCGTGGATTACGTTTAGTGTCTGGAGCTTCTTACACCAGCCCTGTGGAAAGCCTTTATGCTGAGACTGCTGAGCCTCCGCTGTCCAATCGGCGACCTGTCTTTCTGAGTCGTTATGCTAGCCATCTGTCTTCCATGCCTGCTAATCCAGCCCATGACCTTTTTTCGACGCCTCCTTTGATGTAGGGTATGCAGGCCGCCCCTCCTCCCTACTACCACCGGGACTCCGCTTCCGTCAACTGCTCCATTCTCTTTCCTTCCGCTTTCCTAAAACCTTCTTGACAACTTGGGGTACAGCACCGCCTTGGCTCCGTCCCCGGATTTGCCTGCTCCTTGACCTTTGTCGATTTCCCAAGGATGGTACCCCTTCACTTGTTTATCGTCTGGCATTTGCTGCTCTATGTGCACAAATGACGGATGCCACATAGACACCGACGGCTCGAAAACATCGTTAGGTGTAGGGAGTGCCTATATTGTTGGAGACACCCCAAATCACTTTCGGCTTCCCGACCAGTGTTCGGTGTATACTGCGGAGCTTTACACTGTTCTCCAGGCTGTCCACTACATCCGCCGCCATCAGCGGATACAGTATGTTATCTGCTGATTCTCTCAGCTCTCTCCTCAGTCTCCAAGCTCTTTACCCTGTGCACCATCTGGTCCACCGGATTCAGGACTGTCTGCGCTTGCTCCACCTGGGGGGCGTTTCGGTGGCGTTTCTCTGGCTCCCGGGACACGCTGCTATCTGTGGGAATGATATAGCGGCCAAGGATGCAGTCTCTCTTCTTCGGCCAGCTATTCAGTCGATTCCCTTCACCGATCTACGGAGCGTTTTACGTCGTCGAGTTGTTCTTTTATTGGTCGACACTTCCCCATAATAAATTGTGGGACTTGAAAGCTCTTCCTTGTGCTTGGACCTCTTCCTCTCGAACGCGTCGTCGGGAGGAGGTAATTTTAACTAGACTCCGGATAGGGCACTGTCTTTTTAGCCATCGTCATCTTTTAAGCGGCGATCCTCCCCCACTCTGTCCCCACTGATCTCAGCTGTGGACGGTAAGACACCTTTTGAGTGCCCCTATTTTACTCCGTTACGCGCCCGTCTCCAGCTGTCGCCTGATATATCGTCAATTTTAGCAGAAGACGCGCTCGGCCGATCGCGTTCTCTAGTTTTAGTGACAGTGAAATGACGTCAGTCATTTGAAGCTTTTTTGGGGACCACCAACCCCTTTCTGTAGTGGATTTTTAAGCCTTCTTTCTGCTTTTTCTCCAATTTTTTGAGTTTCGTTCCCATTTCTGCTGTTTTCCATTTTCGGTTTCTATTGTTTCCAAAGTCACGGACTGGGCGCTAATGACCATAGCAGTTTCGCGCCCTAAAACCAAAACAAACAAAAATCCGAAGGCAGAGTGTCATCCACAACCAGCGTTAACATTACCTGTATTAACTAAGTGCAACAGGCGTAGAACTCTGTCGTACACACTGGCTTTAGTCACGTGTGAAACACACTGCATGCACGTTTGCATGCTTAGATTCAACATCCTGGCAGTTACACGGGTTTTCAATGTAACAGCATTTCAAATTTGCAACGGCTTATTTCACGCTAACGTTAACCTGTGATTAGCAATGCTAGTCACTTAAATTCGTCACCTACACAAATGTATTCCTGAAATTTCATTACTGTAGTTTTTGGTTTAAGGTTTCTTTTACGTCAGTGTGTATGTCCATTGCATCTTGTGCAGGATGTCAGTATGTTTCAAGAACATGGATTGGCAACGGAGAACATGCCGGTGTGTAGATACTACGTATGGTCAGTTCTCCAGTTCCGATTCAGATTTGACGAATATAGTTCATGGAATTGGATAGCAAGTGAGCATTCACGGTGTTACTCAAGACACGTGACTGCTCCGTAGACATTGTGAAACGTTGCTCTGACAATATCATATTCCAGTATTTAGGACTAGAATGTAGAAGATGGGCTTAAACAGCACCTCCTGTAAGCTTTGGCATTTGGTTCTGGTAATGCTCTCAATGTTCAGTTGACATATTTTAATATGATCCCACTTTTGCAGATGGTTGACCCTGGAAAAGAGCTTCTGATGTGCTGAGTCCTTACCCTTAATCTACAGTCGCTGTGCACAGTGATTCCTTATGGAATCAAAGTTGGTTACTTCTAATGTATCTGAAAAGATTCTCTAGCAGTCAGTTCCGTTGCCTTCTTAGCAGCACCCAAGCATCTGTAGGGCAAGTATAGGTTGTCGCCTACGGATGTGAAGGTACATCGATCCCTGAAATACTTAAAGAAAGATATAGCTCAACAGTTTAACAATTGACGGTTACCTTCGGTAAGCTGTCTACTACAATGTTGCTCAAAAGAATGGAATGAGTCATTTAAGAGAAACTGGTGGGCATTTGATTTGAACAGATTTAATATTCATGCATTTTACACGCTAATGGGAAGAACTTAGTAAAATTCTACAGCAGCATACTTAACGTCTCTCTACAGCAGGGACAGATTACGTTAAAAAAGTCATATTTTTCTCACACGGAAGTAGTCGCGTCCAAAGGGTATGGTGACCGTGACGACAGATGAGAGAAAAAAGGTTAACAGAACCGCTGGTAAATATTCTCAGCTTGCTTAATTTGAAACGGGACATTCTTCGACCACATCTACATATGACCCCCGATCATTCTAATAAGCAATGAAAATATTTTGAGCAAGAGAGAAACTCCCTCAGAGGATAATTCCGTGTGACGGTGAGTACCCAGAAGCCAAAGTCAGCCTTTGTGACTGTTTCGTATCCAATACGAGAGGGCATTCTGGATCCGAAAGGTGCTGAGCCAAATCTGTTTTCAGACTGGGACGTTCCCAGTGTAGTTTTCAGTCTGTGAAAGCCCAGGAATATTGTGCTCGTTATTGTCACTGAGAATTTCTTTGGCTCTGTGACGTGATCTAAATTGCGTTAAATTAGTTGCTTAGGCGCGCAGAAGGGAGGTACCAGCAAACCAATTAATAACTTTCTATAAAATGCTATTGATGACTGCAGACGGGTGACACCAGTATTACAACAGAACATCTGTCAGAAAAGGCAAATTTGCACTCTGCCCACATTCACTACTGCTGGTAGATAGGTATAAATCAAAGATGTTGAAGGATACAGCACAGAAAGTACATAGATATTACTAGACTAACTCGGTTCATGACACCCAGCGCCAGGTGCATTTTGCCTGTATGTCTTCTAGGAGCAACAAAATTGTAAAGACTCCATTTTAATAACTTAATAATTTTGGAAACCAAATGACTCATAATCTGCTCATTAAGAGGCTCTTAGTATTTGGTCTACAATACTTGTTTCACTGTATGAAACCTGCGACCTATGTAAGTTTCTCCAGGATGCATAGCTCACGACGCGCAGTTGAGTCAGACTTACTCAATGTTACGTAGTGAGGATATTCAATGTTAGTTGGGCTTAGCTTGATTACAAAAACGCTTTACAATTTTTTTGCTTACACTCCTAATGTCAGATATTTAACACTGGAACAGCTTAAACTTCAGATTGCTTTACAAGTGAGTTCAAAACATGGGAGTTTGATTGCATAAGGAATCAGAGGTTTACTATTAGATTTCTAATTGCTATCAATGCTTCTGATGACTGAAGTTTTTAATGTTCTATATTTGGTCTCATATAATATTAACATATGCTCGATGTAAGACTTCTTCTCCCATGAGAACTACATTAATTTAAGTGAAACAAAACGCTATACGGTAATTGTGCACATCGTTATCCCGGATAGAGCAACGAAACTTGCTCATTACGGTTGTAGTGATAGTCGTAAACAGGTTTGTATTTAGTTTCTGTGCTAATGTGACAGCGCTACTAAATATGTCCTTTTTTGTAACTACTTACGCCATTCAGTGTATCTAGCTGATTTAGCGCTTGTGTACCCTGCTTCAATTCTAACAGGCAGAGAACTGTGCTGTTCGTTTTGTACGAATACGTCGGCAGATCATATTCATTCGTTCAGTGCTGCAATAGCTTCATGCACTGCTTGGCGCAAATAGTAAGTTATTTACCACTTTCCATTTTAAACAGGCAATGTACTATACCGTTTCCTTTAATGCTAATAAGTCAGAACTAAATATTTTATTCATTGTAACCACTTATACTGTACAATGCATGTAGCTATTACAACGCTAATATACGCAGTTCGTAGTCCAGAACTGGTAGACTATTTCATTGTACTTACGTCGGCACAAAGTGTGTAATTTCGAACAGGCAAGGAAATGTACTGCTCGAATTAAGTTCTGCGCTTAAAGTTCAGAACCAAGCTTATTTTAATTGTGACTGTCAGCTTCCTACATGCTATATTAGTACAAACCACCAATTACAACTGTCGCTATGTAGCGTCATACTTGCATGTGCAACGTCATCTGGCGTCAAACAGTGTACAGTCAGCAATATTAATAATAATGCTAAGTTTTACTGATTTTTAACATTTTATTTGTAAAAACATTACTGTTCTTGCACATTGCGTTGTATTTCTCTTGGTTTAATGCGTTTTGTAAGTCGTACGTGATTTCATACTATGGTTCTGCAGGCGCAACATTTGTATCCTCACCTAATGATCAGCAATTTTATGTCCGTTACCATTAAAACATGTAAATATTACGTCCAGTTGTGCTTGTAACTATGTCTACTAGTTGCATGCAGTTTCCTGGCACATGTCCTCTTCAGCTTTGCAATGCTTTTATTGTATGCCGATATTGGTTCTGTAACTCATTTTTATGTCGTGAGTAGTTGATTTAATTAAAACATGTCTGGTGACGAACGCCTCATTGCATTCAGTCAGTGACATTTTCAGTGAGCAATACAGCAATGTGCAAACTATATAAAATTAGATATTGGCAGCACCCATTGCTACCATATAGCTGACCTTCCAGAGATACCATACGGATAGAAAAATTTATAAGGGCAAACTCAACAAATTTAGTATAACCATGCTTTTTTTATGCCCTTTCATTATCTGTCGATTTTATTATGTACTGTATAAATCTTGCGTTTTTAAGCAATCCTCTCATCTCAGGACTGTCAAAGTAGGTAATTGTTTTTAGTTAAGTGCATTAGAGAATGAGCAGTTTGCTATTAATAATGGTAATTGTGTTCTAGGTGTAATCCGAACTGTATATGTAGATAAACAAGCATGTTACTAGTCATGTGCATTTGAACTCCCCCATTTCTCACTCTGTTCCAGAATTTTAATCAGAAATTTATTGGCTTTGTATACGCTGAAGCGCCAAAGAAAGTGGTACCTATTCAAATACAGAGATGTAAACAGGCAGAATACGGCGCTCCGGTCGGCAACGCCTACATAACAAAAAGTTCCTGGCGCGGCTGTTGGATCGGTCAGTGCTGCTACAATGGCAGGTTATCAAGATTTGAGTTTGAACGTGGTGTTACAGTCGCCGCACGAGTGATGGGACACTGCATCTCTGAGGTAGCGATGAAGTCCGGATTTTCACGTATGACAGTTTCAAGAGTGTACCTAGAATATCAGCAGTCCGGCAAAACATCAAATCTTTGACATCATGCGGCCGGAAAAAGATCTTACAAGAACGGTGCCAATGGCAAGAAAATGGTTCAACGTCACAGAAATGCAACCCTTCAGCAAACTGCTGCAGATACCAATGCTGGGCCATAGTGTCAGCGTGTGAACAATTGATCGCAACAACCGACACTGGACGGTTGACGAGAAACACGTTGTCTGGTCGGACAGTCTCGTTTGAAACTGCATCGAGCGGATGGACGTGTGGAGACAACCTCATGAATCCATGGACCCTGCACGACAGCAGGGGACTGTTACAGCTGGAGGAGGTTCTGTGATGGTATGGGGCAGGTGCAGCTATAGTGACATGGGACCTCTGATACGTCTAGATACGAATGAAAAGTGGCACATATGTAGCCATCCTGATTAATCGCCTGCATCCATTCACGTCCCTTCTGCATTCAGACGGTCTTCAGCAATTCCACCAGGAAAATATAACCCACACGCCCAGAATGGCAACGGTGACTCCAGGGACAGTCTTCAGAATTCATATTGCCGCTGGCCACAAGACGTAGCAGACATGAAGATTATTGAGCACATCTGGGATGCCTTGCAATGTGCTTTTCAGAAGAGATCCCCGCCCTTTCGTACTACCACGGATTTATGGACAGCCCTGCAGGATTCATGGTGTCACTTTCCTCCAGCACGACTTCAGGCATTAGTGGAGTCCACGCCACGTCCTGTTGCGGCACTCTGTCGTGCTCCCAGGGGCCCTATTCGATAGTGGAAAGTGTACCAGTTTCTTTGGCCTTCAGTGTATTTCGTTCTGTTTAGGTTCAGTTGCGGATAGGTTCGTTTAGTCATTGTGCATAAGGAATAATCACAAGCAGTCTCAGCATTACTTTGCGTGCTGGTTGACTACTGCTATTGACCACCCCTGCCCCCTCTATTGTCTAAAGTGCAGTACTACTCTCATAGGTATGAGACTACATCTGGAAGCTCTCATGTTGTCTTGCAATTAGTTGGCATACATATGCTTAAGATTAAGTTTTTTGATACTCATTTACTGAAATGTCTTGGCAATAGTAGATACATCAGAAATATTGGGTACATAAAATATTACTATATTCTTTAACATGACTTCATTGTATTGTGTTTTAGTATGTTCAATTTAATAATCAAGCCCATTACATTTTATTTTTGTGCCCTTCAGTTACCTCTGGATTTGTGCATGGCTCCTATGTTCATGAAGAATGTGCACTTCGTACATACAGTTCACTTTGGGAGTGGAGTGAAGATTAATTTCATAATCCCTTTATTGACCGTAATCAATTTAATTTTATACATTGATACGATCTTAAGTCATAATACCTGGCAGAAAAAGTTCAATATTGCTATGCACATGTATACTCTCCATTTGTCCTGACAATGTATAACTTCAGAACTGCAAACTTATGTTCACTTTTATATACATTTTTATTGTAACAGTTTTTCTTCGTATATGTAGAAATGTAGGATATCTGATGTGATAAATATTTTTTGATAAGTATGTGAAGATGACAACGTAATCCCATTGGATCTTCAGTTCCTTCTACTGTTATATTGGGTTTCTTTCTCTTATGGTGTTTGTATACTACTGTGTGATCAGTGAATGAAACTAGTAATAAGTGATTAGAAGACAGCATTGTAACGGACTTTTCGAAGCCAATACTTGATTTCGTACTGATCGCCAGTATATGCAAATGTCGGTGTTTGAAGATAAAACACGTTACTGCTTAGAGATAGCTATAAAAGTAATTTTGTCTAACCTTCGATCTTTATGTAACCTCACCACTACCACATGAGGGTCCTACTCATTGCAGTCTCACTTCCTCTTCCTTTTTAACCTCTCCCAGCCTACCTCTTCTACTTGAGGAACGAACTGCTAGTTACAGAATCCATGGTTTTCTTAATTGTAGTTAATGATACCTGTTATGTTATCATTGTCTTTTTATGAATTTTTGTGTGTTCATATTATCAGTGCAGAGAACTGTCTGAAATATTTGCAATCAAAGAGTTCATCGTAACTGAAATTTGTATTACAAGTAGTCAATTGAAATTCCTGCTCTGAAAGTAAACTGTATATTACGTGAAAAGTTACTGAGATTTTTAAATTAGTGTTATTTCTCAAAAGCACTGTAATAAAGCCTGTTACAAAAATTCTACACTTACTAGAATTGGTAAATGGTAGATACAGAAGCTGGTTTACAGTTGAACTGTTACGAATATTTTACTTTGTATGATCAGATCTAACAACTTGCATAGCCATTTCAACTACAACTAAGATTAAGAAAATTGTAACTCAAGAAATTATTTTTAGGTAAGGTGTAAACTCAATTTAGCTCTCGTTGTGTAACGATCACAAGCTTTCAATGTCAAATAGATCAGCAGCATTATTAAATAAGTAGCTTCTACAATATACAGTGTGCAGATGCATCTTTTAAGTTACCTTCTGTTAATCACCATTACTTTGTAAGCAGTATTACAGAAGCGCAGTCAGACTAGAAATATTACTTTAAAATAATTGACAACCTTAGGACATCAACGTTCCTTTCATGCAAATGGTCTTGCTAGTCACTGTTCACGAAGTCTGACTTTACTTCCACTTACTTCACGATCTTCTGTTTCCTTTCCTGTCGGCCTTTCTTGGTCAACTCTTATTCTTTTCGACCCCAATGGTATTAGGTTGCGAGGCCAGAGGGTGTCTTTCATTTTCACTATTGCCTTCGATTGGGGAAGGGGGGGGGGGGGGCGGCGGCGGCGGCCTCACACATAGTTAGAGAGGAAGCCAACGTTCCTGGGAGCGATCCCATCAGAGAAAGCCTGGCCCTCCAAGCTGGGTGTTAAGCGATAAAGTTGGTAAACGATCCATGTAAGTCTTCATAGTCCAACGCCTGAAAATAATTTTTGGATGTGAAGACTAAGCAAGAGACCGAACAAGCCATACTAGATGTGTAAACAGAACAGTAGTGTCAGCATGATCACTCACAATATTCGTAGTTCGTGAATAAAATGTGAATCGCAGATGGAGACGTTACTCTGCATCAGTAGTGAAGTAAATGGGATCGGAAAGGAAGCCTTAAACATAACGAAGGTTGCTTCTCAGGATGTAAACCATGTCAAATGTTAACTGTTGCTGATCTTGGAGGTGTGATCACCAGTAGAAATATTGGAGCATATTGGAATCACACAATCAAAAGTTCCTGGAGTTACTACAGGGACAATCCTGGATAGGTCCACAGCGCTGAAGTGACCTTGATGGCTAGTGAACAAATGAAAGTGAGACAGAGAAGACTGATGTTTCAAAACTCCAGTGATATGTACCATGCCGTAGACCGCTGACAAGCAAAGTAATTTTGTGGTTGCCAGTTGCGAAGAGAAGACAATGTGAAGACGGGGATAGAACGCTGTGGTAGAGCATTGCTGTATCAGATACTGGTGTACTTCCTCCCAAAACAGTGTCTGCAGCACACAGCCCGCCAGATGGCACCATATTCCAAGTTCCGTGTCTGACCTCACGGACGTCTGCACCGATTCTCATCATTTGTATGTTGGTGGCTATAACTGGAAGTTGTGATCATTTGTCATTGAACAAGATCGTTCCGCAGATCAGTCAGCAAGAATAAGAGAAGAGGTCCAGCCAGAACTTCCCCATGCAGTCGTTCACTTGACGAAGATGATGATGGCGTCCGCTGAATGCAGTCCTTCCAGCCACTTCACTATCGCTACTGCCTGACCTGAAAGCACCCAGCTCACAAGATATACAGTGGAGTATGGAAGTTGCTGGCCAGCACCTCAAAAGTGGAAATCCGTTCCCGACGACTTACGAGCCTTTCAGCGAGACATTCCAGAGTTGGCTCTGAAGGGACAATGATAGTTTAAAGGCCAGTGGCTCCGAAGTTAGGGACATTCCCCCCCTCCCCCCAAATCACTCCCCTCCCCTATCTTACGTACTTCATACTGTTGTTTACTGCTTCTGTACCTAAATCAGTTAAATAAAATAGCAATTAAATTTTCATGTTGAATAAATATGTAAACTGAAATTACGTGTCTGATCTCCTAGTAATACATTATTTCCTTAAGTTTGTTAATTATGTAAATGAAAATCAGTCATTACATGACATGACTGTAATATGGCTAAACGTCAAAATGTGACTAATATAGTTCTGTCACTAACACGTCAAATAGATTCCATTCATAAGTGCAAATGTATCTCACCATTGTAGAAGACGAAAGTTGTGTCGTCAGACGTAGGTAAGAAGTTAGAATGGTCGAAAGAGGAGAGAAGTGGTGTACTGTAAGTATCCTGTTTGAGGGTGTTGTTTACCTAGAAATGTATCGGTAGTCTAAAAAACCCAAGCAAGATGAAACGCCCGTTGTATCCATAGTCGTTGAGATGGAGCTGTAGCTCCGAAACACATTGGGCGGATAGTAGAAAATGATTTTTTCCTGTCTGTACTGAAAGTTGAGTCACTGATGTTACGTGATTTCCATAAAATTGTCTGTTCACAACAAATAAGTTCATTGTAAATTAATATTATGCATGCGTTGTTACCAATGCAGTAACATGACTATTCAAAATATCGACGTGATGTTTCCATATCTCTAATTTATTTGAGAAAATGCTGTGCCTGAACATGGAAGGGTTCTAAATGTACCAGTAAACCTCTGAGCCTTAAAGACTCGAACTCTCATGTACAAAACAGCTTCAGTCGTCTGATTACTTTATAAATTAGTTACTGTTATAATAATTGTATGTCAAATTTAGTCTCAAATCTTTCATAAACTTTCCAAACGAAATTCATGTTCATAAGCTAGAAAATAACTGGGTGTTCCCATCCTCATATACTGGATGAGTTGTCATACTTCCGTGCTGTCAGTTACGCTGCCTAAGGTAACAGTGTTTGTAACCGTAAAACTTAGTTTTGTTGTTAAACTTTTAACATGATATTATGTATCGTAATGTGCAGATCATGATAGCATTGTATATATTAAGTCAATTACGTGAAGTAATGCAACTCAAATTTGTTTCTCCTGGAAGCAGCTAGATTCTTAATGCACAATAGACCAGGTCATCGGACTGTAGTAATATTTATATTGAATGGAAAGTCTGTCAGTAGTTGGATTAAAATAATCCTTTCATTTACCACTAGTAAAAAAACTCCAGCTGTGTAGTTGAGCACAAATGTTGTTGACGTAGCTAAGCAGCAACCTCTCGTAGCTAGAGGAGGTTGTAAAGCCACTTCCTACAATGGGGTGTATCTGACACCGGGACCACAGTGCCATCTTGTGTAATCAACACACGTCAAATAATGGTCTTACACTTCCTGCTGTGGGTTCGTCATCTGAGCACCCCATCTCAGAAGTTTTGCGATTTCCAGTATTTCCTTACTTTCAGTGATTGTCCATATTTAGCTTTCAAATCATTCTGTACAAACCTTCAAATTATGCTTTCCCTGATATGTACCATCCCTAAAATATGTGGTAGGCTACCCGAGGTAAATGATAAATGAGCTTCTGTGCAAAGTTTGTAATATTGATCAAACTGACATTTCCTTAGTGCAAGAAACTGTTACCATTTTCAGTAAATAATAAAGGTGTATCATTCTTAGCAGCCGATGAGGCTGTTGCAATGTAGTGAGCATTCCATCAAAATTACTGGTAATCGGTTTGAAGTCCAGTTCAGGGTTGGTCGTTAACTTCAGTTCTGCCTGCACATCTCGCAGCTTCTGATCAACTGAATATCGAGCTTCTGTGCTGGTGTCCCATTCTAGCTGCTGTATCGAGCTCGGAGGGATGTGGTTACTGCACAAAGTTGTTGGGCATTGTGATGTATAACTTTGATATTCGTGGTCTGTTACGGGGTCTTTGAAAGTACAGTGACGTAGCTGGAAAGCGATTACCCTGCGCATTTTAGGGTTAAAGATTTTGAAACCCAGTCATTCGTCAGGTCACTTTCGTCCTATAGCTTATGGACACATTTTGAAAATACGTAAGCCAAATTTCTTCCAATTTCTATTCGTCCTAGGGGCAATTAGGCCTAATTGTTATGTGGTATAAAAGATTTAACATTATTTTGCGTGACTGTAGGTGTCTGACTAGGCACAATTATTTTAAATACGGAATGTCAGTTACTCTCAGGAGATAAATGATCTCACGTTTTACAGTAGTCAGTTTGTATGCTTTTGACACTTGCTGTATGAGAAAAGGAAAATTTTCTCAAAGTAAAATAAACGCAAAAAGAAATTGAGTAAGTAGGATGATCTTTAAAATCAGACCCAGCCAGGTGTGGGACGAGTTCACACTAGAGAAGCGAAACTCGGAAATTAAAACGTGGGTCAATGTATCTGAAACATGTCGCACACGCCAACGACCGCTTCGCGAAAGAACAGGCCTTCAGCAGCTGTCGAGGTGACAAAACGCCGTCCGGCAGAACGCAGTGGCCGCTGCCCAGGGAAGGCGCGGCCAGGCCAGGCCGCACTGCACGCCCAGAGCTCAGCTGCGGCGACACACGGCCCTGCAGGAACACCACTCCGGCCCTCGTTGTTACACGCTGCCGACTTGGGCTGAAGACAGTCCAGACTTCGTAGTATAGTAGGAAAGACACATCTGCTGCTAACCGCTGTCCGTTCCTATATGCCCACAGCTCGGAGACACACCTCGCTACTCCGCGAAAACGGCAAGCAGATGTCGCTTTTTTGTTTTTTTCGCTGTGGTGTTTGATCAGTGTCCTGACTGGGTTGCCGCAGCCCGCCACGATTTCATCTAGAGTAGCACTTGCAACCCACGTCCTCTATTATTTGCTGGATGTATTCCATTCTGTCTTCCTCTACAGTTTCCGACCTCTACAGCTTCCTATAATACCACTAGTACCATGGAAGTCATTCCCTCTTACCAGATGTCCTGTCATCCTGTCCCTTCTCCTTATCAATGTTTTCCGCATATTCCTTTCCTCTCCGACTCTGCACAGAACCTCATTCCTTACCTTGTCAGTCAACCTAATTTTCAACATTCGTCTGTAGTTCATCTCAAATGCTTAGATTCTCTTCTGTTCCGGTTTCCCCCAGTCCGTTTCACTACCATACAATGCTGTACTCGAGACGTACATTCTCAGAAATTTCTTCAAATTAACGCCGATATTTGATATTAGTAGATTTATCTTGGCCATGAATGCCCTTTTGGCCAGTGCTAGTCTGCTTTTGATGTCCTTGCTCAGTCCGTCAGTCGTTACTGTGCTGCCTACGTAGCATAATTCCTTAACTTCAGCTACTTCGTGACCATCGATCCTCATATTAAGTTTCTCCCTGTTCCCATTTCTATTACTTGTGATTACCTTCGTCTTTCTTAGATTTACGCTCAATCCAAACTCCTCTCGTAGAAGCACAGCAGTCACACCTGAACAAGATGCGTTGGTCTGCACAATGAAAGATTTCTGGAAAGCACACTGTAAGAAATGGGGTTAGCCAAAGCGGTCTTCACAGCATCATAGGCAGACAGTTGCGATACTCCGCACCTGTCTTACGTAGGTCATTCAAGGGAATGGCTAATTGAGCAAAATGGGGCACGAACTTCCTTGAGAAAAATTGAGCATGCCTATAAAACCGAGCAATTATCTTCTTGTTCTGAGATGGAGAAAACACACACAAATATCTAGACTGTCCTTGATCGAATTTGAACCTTTCAGCTGACAGTAAATGACCAAGGAAGGAGATTATCTTATGTGGTAGACTTAATTTAGACAGCTTAATTATGAGGCCACCAGCACGTAAACGAAGTAAGACCTACTCCAGATATTGGTGTTCGAAGACAGCGCTGTAGACACCATCGTCCAGATAATCATAAAGAGACTTAATTTCAGATCTCGCGAGATATTATCCAATAATCGGGAAACGACGGCTCCACCTGTGTGCAGTCCCAATAGAGCTCTGTTAAACCTTTACAGTGGGAGGAATCTGATAAAATGCCTGGTTCAGACTGAAGACCGTAAAAATCTTTGTCTTCGTAAACCTGGTGATACAATGGCGTAGGTCGGTAACGGAACAGGTTGCAAAATAACCTTCACCTTCAATTGCATATAAAAAACGAGCAGGCGGTACCCAGGCAACTCTTTCAGTACTAGAAACCTTGACGAGGACAAGGCGGGAAGAGATGCAGATGGCCTAATTACTCATTCCTCAAACACTTTGTCCACTATGTGTCGTAAGGCCTGCCTTGCACAGTGAAAGCAGATACGGGGATTGCCTAACTGGAACATAATTGGTCAGCCGTTTCTTGTAAAGGATGCTATTGGTGACTGACGATTTATTGACCAAAAAGTCGGCGAACTGAGTGAGAACTTCAAACAGGCCCTCACTCCCCTCTGGATAAATGGCTCACGCCGAACCTCCCCACATCTACATTCTTAAATCCAGTGACAACTTGACATGAACATGATCTGAATTTGTCATTACAAAACCTAAAGAAAAATGCTTTATCAGCTTCATCTATAACTAAGCCCGCTCGCTGGATCCAAACGCAGCCAATAACAAACTGCCTGAAAGATATCTAGTTACGAATAGTTGAACTAGCAACGAAAAATCTTGTGCAGACAAATCACTTTACAGTAACCCATCAGGGATATCACCTGTCCGTTGACAGCACGATGTCCTTGTAAAGTGAGCTCCAAGCAGAACACGTGCGTGAAAGATTACGATACGACCGGTAGTTGTAATCTCACCCTACCACACATCACCATTAGCTTCCATTCTTTGTACAATTTTGGAAAACAGTGAGATTACAGAAGAGCAATTTTTTACTTACCTTGATTATCTCGTTGTTGTAGATAGCTGTCCTGTCTAAAACTACTTTCTTGCAGCTGAAAATTTCGATTTCTTAGGTTCGTGAAAAGAAAATAACTGAACAGTTTCCTTTTGCTATGAACATCTTTTTATTTTATACCATTCTTCTAAATCACACATACTCCCATGTTAAACCAATAAATACATTGTCGCTTACAAGGTCAACAAAATACGTCTTTCCATCAGACATGCCGACCACTCCTTACATACTCTGCGGTACCCACAATATCCCAAAGACTTCATAAAGTAAGAGTTGGCAAAACAAAAGAAGAATCATCACTAAAATATCATTTAATAAATTAATCCAGACATCAATAATTAGTGTTAGATTGTGCAATAAATGCGAATTTTAAGTATGCCACAAATTTTGTAATTTCAAATAATTTCCAAAAAGAGCCATTTTAACTGTTACTACCAATCGTGACGCAATCTTTTTTATACATGTTACCCTGACATACAACATATACAAAATAAAATGAATTCTTGTAATGAGACAGCTGATACAGTTTTAATCTATGAGAACAATCATGTACGAAAGGTACTACGGAAACAAAGAAAGCTTCACCATAGGTTTAAGAGTAGTCGAATCATAGCTGATAAGGAAAAGCTGAACGAAGCGAAAAAGAGCGTAAAGAGAGCAATGAGAGAAGCATTCAACGAATTCGAACATAAAACATTGGCAAACAATCTAAACAAGAACCCTAAAAAGTTTTGGTCATATGTAAAATCGGTAAGCGGATCTAAATCCCCTATTCAGTCACTCGTTGACCACGATGGCACCGAAACAGAGGACGACCGAAGAAAGGCAGAAATACTGAATTCAGTGTTCCGAAACTGTTTCACTGCGGAAAATCGTAACACGGTCCCTGACTTCAGCCGTCGCACGGACGCCAAAATGGAAAATATTGAAATAAACGATATCGGAATTGAAAAACAACTGCTATCACTTAGTAGCGGAAAAGCATCCGGACCAGACGAGATACCCTTAAGATTCTACAGTGATTATGCTAAAGAACTTGCCCCCTTTCTATCAGCAATTTATCGTAGATCTCTGGAAGAACGTAAAGTACCTAGCGACTGGAAGAAAGCGCAGGTCGTTCCCATTTTCAAGAAGGGTCATAAATCAGATGCGAATAATTATAGGCCTATTTCGCTTACGTCAATCTGTTGTAGAATAATGAAACATGTTTTGTGTTCTCGTATTATGACGTTCTTAGATAATACAAATCTCCTTCATCATAACCAACATGGATTCCGCAAACAGAGATCATGTGAAACTCGGCTCGCCCTATTTGCCCAAGAAATTCACAGTGCCGTAGACACTGGCGAGCAGATTGATGCCGTATTCCTGGACTTCAGGAAGGCATTTGATACGGTTCCGCACTTACGTTTAGTGAAAAAAATACGTGCTTATGGAATATCGGACCAGGTTTGTGATTGGATTCAGGATTTCCTAGAAGAAAGAACACATGTCATTCTTAACGGTTCAAAATCTGCAGATGTAGAGGTAATTTCGGGAGTACCGCAAGGAAGCGTGATAGGACCTTTATTGTTTACAATATACATAAATGACTTAGTTGACAACATCGGTAGCTCCGTGAGGCTATTTGCAGATGACACGGTTGTCTACAAGAAAGTAGCAACATCAGAAGACTCGTACGTACTCCAGGAAGACCTGCAGAGGATTAATGAATGGTGCGACAGCTGGCAGCTTTCCCTAAACGTAGATAAATGTAATATAATGCGCATACATAGGGGCAGAAATCCATTCCAGTACGATTATGCCATAGGTGGTAAATCATTGGAAGCGGTAACGACCGTAAAATACTTAGGAGTTACTATCCGGAGCGATCTGAAGTGGAATGATCACATAAAACAAATAGTGGGAAAAGCAGGCGCCAGGTTGAGATTCATAGGAAGAATTCTAAGAAAATGTGACTCATCGACGAAAGAAGTAGCTTACAAAACGCTTGTTCGTCCGATTCTTGAGTATTGCTCATCAGTATGGGACCCTTACCAGGTTGGATTAATAGAAGAGATAGACATGATCCAGCGAAAAGCAGCGCGATTCGTCATGGGGACATTTAGTCAGCGCGAGAGCGTTACGGAGATGCTGAACAAGCTCCAGTGGCGGACACTTCAAGAAAGGCGTTACGCAATACGGAGAGGTTTATTATCGAAATTACGAGAGAGCACATTCCGGGAAGAGATGGGCAACATATTACTACCGCCCACATATATCTCGCGTAATGATCACAACGAAAAGATCCGAGAAATTAGAGCAAATACGGAGACTTACAAGCAGTCGTTCTTCCCACGCACAATTCGTGAATGGAACAGGGAAGGGGGGATCAGATAGTGGTACAATAAGTACCCTCCGCCACACACCGTAAGGTGGCTCGCGGAGTATAGATGTAGATGTAGATGTAGATTTGAGATTATACATGGTATCGGTTATGTCTATAAATAAAAGTAATGTCTCAGGAGGAAGAATATTCATTATGTAGTGCAACGATGAGATATTACTGCCGGACTCCAGTAAGTTGTAGACTGCACAAACAACCAAAGTTCTTCAATAACGTGTGGCAAGTCATTCAAGGTTAGCACATCCAATCCCTGCACCAAGGTACATATAGGATGAAAGAGCTTAGCAAAACGTCATCAAAGTCATTTACTACAGCCCCAGTAATTCATACGTTGCTGTACATACCACCTTGATTTTCTACGCTAGTCGAAAAACGTATGGAAGAAACTGCAGAAAGCTTCCTTACCATCATTCACCATATGTAGACATAGTTACTGGGTAGCTGTGGGTAGTGCCTTGATTTTCTACCGTAGGCGAAAAACTTACAGAACCCACAGGAGGCTCCTTACCAACATTTTGGAAGCCCTTCTTTCCACACAGACGTAGACAGCAGACAGCCTGCATCCCTGATTTGAAACGATCATAATAGTTGTACCAACCCCACAGTCGCAGCAGTTGGAAACGTTGTTTCGGGAGCAGAAAAACTGTCGCAACATCGTGAGGGTGCCACTCTTGGATACCTGGAATTAAATAAGTAGACGGCCGTGCAAAGCAAGTACCGAGGCGTGCAGCTAATGGAGCTAGTATATATATGATTAGCTCCCTCTCAAAGATATGATACCCATGCTCACGAATCGATTGTCTTTGGACTGGTAAGAGGAATGGTCAGACATCGAAAATCAAAAGCGATCACTACACGTTAGTTGATCCAACAGTTCAGTGTGTTCCAGGGTATCACAACTACAGTATGGCTGAAAATTAAACATTGGAAGTTCAACAAACACTTGCATCGACTCGAGAAGTGTCATCCAACCACTCACTTCTACGATGTCCTCTGGGCACGTATCACATCAACCTCATTAGACGTAATCTTCGGGCTCTTTGTCATGTGTTCCCAGTCAGCCTCCGAAGTCAGTTAACACCGAACGCTGTAGCAACATACAACCTGCCGTACGAATTAGACAACAGTGCCAGCATCAGAATATAGCTCCCAGCTGCTAATTAATGCTTAATGTACTGAGAATGCCAGAAGACCAAAGCTCAATTGACTGTATCTGCTACTCTGCAGGATATGGAATGCTCAGTCTCAAAATTCATGTCACTGTGTACGTTCTGTGTGTACTTGCCTGTGTACTGCTGTATCAATGCGTGTGGCTGTAATAACACTTCAGTTCTTGTTAACTGTTCTGCTGTTCTGTTCTGTGTAGACGGAACTTATAGACTTGTACAAACATTTGTCTTTCCGAAGCTTTTGAAAAAATTGTCAGAACATACAAAAACATTTCATTGTTAGTCATTGTGGACTGACTGGCAATATCCCAAATTTGTACCAATGGCGAGTTATTTCTTCTGTTAGAATTATTATAGCATACTAGCACTGTGTGTCTTGTGTTCGATTTTCGTCCTGTTCACTCGTTTTCGTGTACTGATAGTAAATCTTGTTTTATGTCGAATACGATACTTGTCAATCCTGTGTTACATCGTACCAGGACACGAATTCAAATGTCTTCCATGAACTGTCGAAACCAACTGTAATAACATTTCCTGTGTTTGGTTGGCTGTATGTGCACGTTCCGAAAGCCAAGAAATTAAAAAAGAAATAAAGTTGCGCCTCTTATAGTTTCTGCTGTCCCCCCTGCGGCTCCGGGGATTAGAATAGGCCTGAGGTATTCCTGCCTGTCGTAAGAGGCGACTAAAAGGTGTCCCTCCCCCTCAAGGGGGTAGTTAGCGCCTGCGTCCGGAGACGGACGGTTCCACGACCTCTATTTGCGGTCAATTTGATTTTTCACTTCTCGCTTCTTCCTTCCTTTGGTTGGCTCCTTTCTTTGCTCTTCTCCACCTCACTGTCTTCCTTATTCTTTCCCCTGCAAAATCTCATTGCCTTCTTCTCCTTGCCTTCTTCTCCTTGCCTTCTCATTGCCTTCTTCTCCTTGCCTTCTCATTGCCTTCTTCTCCTTGCCTTCTCATTGCCTTCTTCTCCTTGCCTTCTCATTGCCTTCTTCTCCTTGCCTTCTCCTTGCCTTCTCTGGTCTCCTTGCCTTCTCTGGTCTCCTTGCCTTCTCTGGTCTCCTTGCCTTCTCTGGTCTCCTTGCCTTCTCTGGTCTCCTTGCCTTCTCTGGTCTCCTTGCCTTCTCTGGTCTCCTTGCCTTCTCTGGTCTCCGCCTCGGCATTTGAGACAGTCTGTCCCCGTCCCCGTCCCCGTCCCCCCCGATTCCCTGAGCGCTATCCAGAGCCTCAGTGATCCGTACCCGGTTCACCCTTTCGTGCACCGGATCCATCGCTCTCTTCAGCAGCTGGTGGACGTCGGTTCTCCGGTTAGCTTTGTGGGTTCCTGGCCATGTCGGTATCCCTGGGAACGAAGCTGTAGATGCCGCGGCCAAGGCTGCGGTCCTCCAGCCTCGGACAGCTTCTTGTGTCCCTTCGTCAGATTGTAGCAGGGTAATTTGTCGGCGCATTTTATCGCAGTGGCATGCCGATTGGGCTGCACTTACAGACAACAAACTTAGGGCCCTGAAACCTCTTCCCGTGGCTTGGAGGAGGGAGGAGGTTGTTTTGGCCCGGTTACGAATTGGCCACTGCCGGTTCAGCCATAGCCATCTGCTGACGGCTGCGCCGGCGCCGTTCTGCCCATGTGGGCAATTGCTGACGGTCCGCCACATTTTTACGGTCTGTCCGGATTTTAACACCCTGCGTCTTGATCTTGGCCTGCCATGTACTGTAGAAGCCATTTTAGCGGATGATCCACGAGAAGCTGCTCGCGTTCTTCATTTTATCAATTTGACAACCCTCTCAAAGGACATTTGATTATGCTGCTTTCCTTTTTTAATCCTATGCCTGTCAGTCTTTTATCGTGTTTTCCGTTTCGTTGCTGTTTTAAACTTGTGACTCGCTGTGCATTCCTCACGTAGTCTGGGCGCTAATGACCGTTGAAGTTGTGCGCCCTAAAACCACAAAAAAAAAGTTTCTGCTGTATTCGTACACGTGCCGCAGGGACATGCAAGGATCAGACAATGTGCTATCATTCGGCAATGCAGTTCCACAGCCCTAACACTTCCACTAGTCTGCTGGTCATTCCTGAACGATGGATAGCTCCCGCCAAATGCCAAACCCAACGTTTACGAATTTTATTGGACTTATAAGGATTTCATTTGTCAGCTTCGTACATCACCTTTACAAAAGATCTTGGGCAAATTTATGGTGTATTGCAGGTATAAGGGTGGCACACAATGCGAGAGTAGCCTGATTACAGTGTGTCTGGAAACCCAAGAGCGACCAGCTAAGTCTCACCTATCAATCTCTGTCCAGTTGTCAAACGCACCCAGTAATGGCTGATAAACATTCCTTTAAATGAAGACTGTATTTTTCTGAAAAGTCACTGAGGACATCTTTCAGATTAAACACAAAACGACTGTGGAACACGAATATTGTTCTTCAGGAACAGAAAAGGAGTTTCAAATTAAGACACTTGAATACATCAAAGAAGCAGCTGGTAAGAGGACTGGCGGTACCAGTACTAAGACATGACTGTACCAGTTAAAAACTGGGTTACTGATCTTGCATCGGGGCTTGGCTACAAACGATTCATACAGAAGTTTGACACACTTCCGGTCAACGATAAATTATGACTCTACGTACGAAACTCTTGCAACAATTGTGCACACACTATCGTGAAATATGCGCCATGCAAACGTCCTTTGAATACCAAACGCTGCACAGGAATTATCCTGATACAACGTAACAAGACACACACACGTCCGCAACGTCGTGCCCATTCGCATCGAGGTATCTACCAAGGTCCTGCATGAATACAGAAGGGGGTGAGTGAGTGGCGAGCAATGAATCGACATCCCACAGCCATCCCACTTCGCCGGGGCGCGGACTGGACGATCGCCGTGACCTTTGGAATCCGCCACGTCCTGGATTAGGGGGTGGGTGTGAACTTAGCCAAATTAGACACCGCACACTGTTTGAGCCTAGTAGTTAGGATTCATTGGTAGAAACTAGTTTTTATGGATAATTTTGAAAGACCTGCAGCGATTTCCAGTTAAGGCCAGCCCAGTGCAAAGGGCACGCCCACTGGGATTAGCTCAGTGGACACGGCCAAGAGAGAAGTTTGTATTTTGCTGGCACACTTTTAACGCTGCAGGACGTGGCTTGGTAGAGTAGTTAGCATAGTAGGTTGAATAGTAGGCTTGAACATAGAGTAGCTAGCTTTCCATCCTGTAGTAAATATTTAGTAGATAAAAGAATAGTAAATGCTGCTTTGTAATCGGTACATTGTGTGTAATTAGGACCCAATTATGAGCGTACGGCACTGGTGGACGGGAGACCCCTCGCGGGGCGGTTCGGCCGTCGCTCCACAAGTTCTTTAACGCCACTAAGCAGACTTGCGAGTGAATGAGGATGAAATTACGATGAAAAACACACAACACCCAGTCATCTCGAGGCAGGGAAAATCCCTGACCCCACAAGGGATTGGAACCCGGGACCCTGTGCGCGGAAGCGAGAAAGCTACCGCAAGACCACGAGCCGCGGACAGGACCCACAAATCTTTGATGAATAAAGATGGTATTATTTTGTTTGAAAGGATGTGTAGGTGGCTTGTGGCATTTCTTTGCTTAAAACAGCTTGAATACGTGCATAAAAATCACTTGTAGGTGCAGCTCCATGTGATTTTGCAACAGAAATTTAAATTACAGTTGGTAGTTTTCACTTAATGTAGGCCGACGAAGAATAAGCGACCAAGTTTTTACGGGTTCAAAGACTAGGAACGTTTCGTGTAAGTTACCACCTAAACAGTACCGAATGACTCTTCAAACATCAGAACAAAATACTGGGCTTCTTTCTCTTCATGTGAGGCATTCTGGCATATTGCTAAGATTCTAAGAATTTTATTTGGTGTACCGTGAGGTGTTTATTTTTCCCCTTTTAGGTTCACGTTTTTCCTAAGACAGATCCTTCCTTCAAAGTTCAAATGAAAGGAAAAAAATTGATGTGCACTATCTTTCTACTCATTATGAACTCTTCGACCAAGTCCCTTGAGAGCTGTGTATCGAAGTAAATCGGCAGTCGCTTCCATCCCTCCTCCGTTTTCTTGAACGTCTAGAACATACCTTCGATCTAGTAGAGCAGTAACAGTTACATTCACTCCAACCTATTACTTGCAAGTTATAGAACACGAGAGCGTATAATCCCTGAACTAAAACTGCAAACCTTGTGCTTAAAGTAACAGGATGTACACACATTGCCATGTACCAGTATAGTTCTACTGTTCATTACAACGGAATCAGAATGGATGCAATTCATTGACTTCAAACAAAGTGAGTTCAGTAGATTACAAAAATGCATAGCACTGTTTACGGGATTACCGAAAGGTTGCGATCCCACCTGTCTGCTTTGACTCACGATATGAAAATACCGGCAATCTGGGTTTCAAGCATAAAGAATATGTCCCTCATAGTGCCACTCATTGCATCCGCGAACAAACTTAACATGCGCAATAATCACTACTAAAAACTCAAATTAACGGGCCAACCACGAGAAGTAGAAATTCTCGGTGGGGACAAAAGACTGTAGGAATAAACAACTTTCCAGACCAATATTAACCCAAAAATCTAGCACAGGAAATTCTACACAGTAAGCACAATCCAAATACGCAAAACAAAAACCAGTGGCATTGTAACTTCGCTTGACGTGTATTGCTCGAACGAAACCCTCGATACCAGATGCCCACACACATTTCCGACAACTGATAGCGCATATTTCACTTGGTCATTATGGCAGAAAAAAGAAAGCCTAAAGTGACAAAAACACACACTGAAATCATAAAAACCCGTTACGTAAACTTTCACTTACCATATCTAACAGGAAGGCCACAGTAAAACAAACTAAAACTCTCCAGACATAGTACAAAAATATGACTAACAACGGTAAACAGATGTCGACGACACCTACCAACCACTATCTAACAATGGCCAAATACCAACAAGAAAACACTCTAAATTAATAGAAAGAATCGTCCGTTATTGGTCGAAATAGTGACTGGAAACATCACACACAACTTCTTCTCCCACTGCAGGAAGCAATGACCTGCTCGTAAATTTCCTTATCACAGATAATGAATTTTATTTGCATTCCCTGTCCTCTTCGTGAAAATTCTGAAAACGAATTATGTGACGTTTGGTGGAATTCCAAACTTTTATTCTCACACTCTTCACCCGGATCTTTTTGAGTTGGACGGATACGAAATCTGAAGTCACATGACTGAAGAAAAACCTCTAATGCAAAATAAACAGCACAGCCACGGCTGACGAAAAAAAAAACAACCATCTGTCGAGTCGAAACAGACAAAATAATAATGTAAAATGTCTGGTGTTTACTGTAAAAAAACTATTTGCAATGAGCAAGTTATTATACAAGTTGTATTACATAAAACTTTTAATGAGTGAAAGATATCTAAATATCGGCTATTTTCATTTTACATGAATAACATGTTTAAAAGAAAATCAACTAAAATAGGAACACTGTCATTTACTTAAAACATAACATCCCTGCAAAATACAATTTACAAGAGATATCAGAGTTCACTTACCATGGCTGTTAACTTTATGCAAAAGTCTCCTTCAAGCCAACAAAAACTCTCCTTCCTTCGAAACAACAAAACTCCTCTCACCAACTTTGTGCAGACAACAAAACAACGCCGCAATACTTTGATGTGCAGTATGCTAATAAAGTGAGACGAATAACCCTCAGCTGTTCGTGTCATCCGTTGCAGCCGTCAGGCAGATCACGGGAATCGATAGCAGTGCCTCTCGAGGCGCCCCAACAACTGACCCTCTGACAAATTGGATGTGTCGGTGTTTTGATTGACCTTGGGGCAGCAGCTCTCCTCGGGGCAGCAGCTCTCCTCGGGGCAGCAGCTCTCCTCGGGGCAGCAGCTCTCCTCGGGGCAGCAGCTCTCCTCGGGGCAGCAGCTCTCCTCGGGGCAGCAGCTCTCCTCGGGGCAGCAGCTCTCCTCGGGGCAGCAGCTCTCCTCGGGGCAGCAGCTCTCCTCGGGGCAGCAGCTCTCCTCGGGGCAGCAGCTCTCCTCGGGGCAGCAGCTCTCCTCGGGGCAGCAGCTCTCCTCGGGGCAGCAGCTCTCCTCGGGGCAGCAGCTCTCCTCGGGGCAGCAGCTCTCCTCGGGGCAGCAGCTCTCCTCGGGGCAGCAGCTCTCCTCGGGGCAGCAGCTCTCCTCGGGGCAGCAGCTCTCCTCGGGGCAGCAGCTCTCCTCGGGGCAGCAGCTCTCCTCGGGGCAGCAGCTCTCCTCCCAAAGCAACAGCAACAAAACTCCTGCCAACTCTGTGCGCAATACTCGATGTGTTCAATACTAACAAAGTAAGACGAATAACCCTCAGCTGTTCGTGTCATCCGTTGCAGCCGTCAGGCAGATCACGGGAATCGATAGCAGTGCCTCTCGAGGCGCCCCAACAACTGACCCTCTGACAAATTGGATGTGTCGGTGTTTTGACTGACCTCGAGGTAACTCTCCTCGAGGCAACTCTCCTCCCAAAGCAACAGCAACAACAACTCCTGCCAACTCTGTGCGCAATACTCGATGTGTTCAATACTAACCAAGTAAGACGAATAACCCTCAGCTGTTCGTGTCATCCGTTGCAGCCGTCAGGCAGATCACGGGACTCGATAGCAGCGCCTCTCGAGGCGCCCCAACAACTGACCCTCTGACAAATTGGATGTGTCGGTGTTTTGACTGACCTCGAGGTAACTCTCCTCGAGGCAACTCTCCTCCCAAAGCAACAGCAACAACAACTCCTGCCAACTCTGTGCGCAATACTCGATGTGTTCAATACTAACCAAGTAAGACGAATAACCCTCAGCTGTTCGTGTCATCCGTGGCAGCCGTCAGGCAGATCACGGGACTCGATAGCAGCGCCTCTCGAGGCGCCCCAACAACTGACCCTCTGACAAATTGGATGTGTCGGTGTTTTGACTAACCTCGAGGTAACTCTCCTCGAGGCAACTCTCCTCCCAAAGCAACAGCAACAGCAACAACAACTCCTGCCAACAAATTTGAAACATATTGTAATGAAATAAAACGGAACCGATTTACGCTGTAAAAAACTAGTTCTAGGTTTGGCCACTAGGTGCAAATTTGCGGCTTTCAATGCACGAAAGACGTATGGGATTGTTTCTGTACGTAACGGATTAGAAATAGAACATGGGCATAAAGGTTGTTCAATATGAGCGTCACAGACGTCGACGAGCTGTTGCAATTTTATCGTAATTTCACCAGTAACCAACGACGCGGCGGCATGCTTCACAGTTTCTGTATAATCACTAAACTGCCCCTCCACTAGTTTACGAGGACCATATGTTTGATTCCAAATGTAGGTAAATCTGTTCGTTGTTAATTCTCGAACATTTACACCAAAATATACCAGACAGCGATCTACACATTTCTAGCACTTCGCTCATAGTGCGTAATTTACGATCTTCCCCTAGGCAGATGGAAGTCACGGGGCATTCCCACATTCTTAGGATAAAGTTAAGAGACTGAAAGACCTCACATTGTCTTTGCACTTCACACGACCAATAGGTCGGAAAGCGCACCGCTCTAGTATTATAGCATGTATGTGCAGAACTGTGTAGCATTAGGAGTGCATATGTTTATGTTCTCTCTTACCAAAACTTTCTTGGTACTGATCCTAGACACTAGAACGATTTATAATTGATAGCGCAGTTTATTTACATAAAACGACTCAAACTCTGTACGTCTGGAGTTTCATCATCCTAAAAACAAGTTTGTTGTTCTGATCCGTCTATTGCATCACAACGCTTTCAGATCTACTACTATACACCAATAAGGGAGTGCTAACGTCCTCGACATGGGTGCATCTGGAGTTTTCTGGCGTGATGAGTAGTTTATGAGCAGCCGCTCGACCATGAAATCAGTTTTCTCACCTCTCACCTCCCACCTGTCATAGTAATGGCAGTGTATTCTGATGCAGTTTGGAATTCCTGTGTGAGGGTGTGGATAGTGTCTGCATATTACACATTACGACTCTCTTCAAGTGTCGGCGGTCTCTGTCAAACAGACGAGGCCAGCCTGTACCCTCTTGTGCTGTGCGTGTCCCTTCACGTTTCCACTTCACTATCATGTCGGAACCAGTGGACCTAGGGAGGTTTAAGAGTGTGAAACTCTCGTGTACAGACTTATGACCCAAGTGACACCGAATGACCTGACCACGTTCGAAGCCCGTGTGGAGCGACCCATTCTGCTCTCTCACGATGTCTAATGACGACTGACGTCGCTGACACGGTGTACCTGGCAGTAGGTGGCAGCACAATGCCTCTAATATGAAAAAGTAAATTTTTGGGGTTGTCCGGATACTTTTGATCACATAGTGTGTTTCCAGCACGTGACACACATTCTCCTTGCAATTTTCTCTACGACAAACTATGGTGACAAACTGTTAAATCCCTCCCAGGGGGTCCACAACTCTTTTGTGGATACATGCTTGGTGAGCACGGGACTCTGAGCTAGTGAGGCTCTTCCAGGCTGCATACCTTCCTTTTCCACATCCTTCTCCATCCCCCATCCCCCCCCCTCCCCATCCTCATCCCTACCCCTTCTAACTCTTTGGGAGTATGTATCAAGCATACATCTGGAGACATTTGCTTGTAACTGTAAGACAGTCTTTTTCTTTGCTGTCTATGCTGGAAAATCTTTGTCCTCTCTGTCCCCTTTTCCTTGTCTCTTCTCTTTATCCTCTTCCCCCAATGTTGCGTTTGAGACCTCTTTCATTTTCTTCGTTCCTCCCTTACTCTTTCTTTCCTACCTGTGTCTGAAGGCCGACCCACGCATTCCCATGCATAGCCGGGGTAAGGCGTAATTCCCCACCACGGGTAGACAGGTAGGACACGTACGTACCCCCTGGTAATGGCCAAGCCCAAGGAGGGATGATCACCTGAGCTGGTATCTTCTGAACGTGCCGATTGGTCCCTCCATCAGTTTGTCGGGAGGTGTGACCTGAGGTGTGAACAATCACCTAAGGCAGGAGTGCCTTCAGAGAGGGCCCCCCACAAGGATGGAGCGCGCCATCGGAGACGTTGGTAATCATGGGGGATACTTTAACAATGGTTTCCTCTGTCTACAATTTTTGCTCAAAAGCGAAAGTTAGAGGACACTCAGCCATGGACAATTCTTTCATAAGTGGCACAGTTCCTTGTTACGTCTCGGTCAGACTAAGGTAAAGACTTCTCCAGTTAACCCTTTCATTATTCAGAAAAGTGTCGATGCTATTGCAGGTCATGTAAAGTCTTGTTCCCGATTACGAAATGGCAATTTGCTGTTAGAAACAGTGGGGGCCTTCAGGCACAAACATTGCTGCGAACTCCGCTACTACACACCTTCCCCGTCCATGTAGAAGCACACAGCACTTTAAACTCATCACGCAGGGTGGTTTATACACGCTGCCTCGACGTATTGTCCAACGAGGACATTCAAAACTACCTGTCTGACTAGTGCATAATAGCTGTACATAGTCATGAAAAGGATCGACAAGGACATGGTACCAACCTGTATTATCTTCTTGACATTTCAGAGTTCAACTTCCATTGAGCATTAAAGCGGGCTATGAGATAATTGCAGTTCGCCGTTACATCCCAAACCCTACGCGTTGCTATCGGTGTCAGCGGTTCAATCATACCAGCCAGTCCTGTTCCAATCTGGCGAAATGCGTTACATGTGGCAAGAATGCCCAAGAGGGTGCTTGTCCACCTACCTCCCCTTGTTGCATCAACCGTATGGCCGACCAGGTTGCTTCCTCTTGAGATTGCCCCATTTTCAAAGCTGAAAGACTTATTCGGGAAATCAGAGTGAAGGAAAAGGTGTCTTCACCTCGTAAGTTATTCCCCACTCGAAAGCCCACTGTGCCTCCAGCAGGTATACAGAGCACTTTGTCTCTACTCGTTGTACTGAGGCGGCAGACACGCAGACATGAAATCTCACCTTTAGTGCCACAGTCGTCAGATCGACCAGCAATATCACCTGCTCACTCTGTGGCTCACCTTTCTCGGCTCCTGCTAAATCACGAGCCCCAATATCAGACACCCGGGCTTCAGAAAAAGAGCCTATTCACGAATATTTTTTATATACCCTGACTTCACAACAATCGATTCCTCACTTACCTCACCGTACTATTTCCAAAAACGCTCATAATAAAGTGCCTCTCCTCCTCCGCCATGATGTGGTTATCTACATCGCCACCCAGCAGTAACCACCCTCGGCAGTCTTCTGTGTCGCCAAGATGCACTGCTGGTGGCGGGTCAACTGGCCAATCACTGGTAGCAGGTGCTGCCCCCAAAACAAGCTATGGATCAGGATTGCTTACTTTGGCTGAATTCCACTGCACACTGTCAGCTGCCAGCTCTAACAGTTGTTGACAGCAACCATGGTAAGATTCTTCCCTCTTCTGTTCATGCTACGTCAATTATCAATTGGAATATACGCGGCATTCGAGCCAATCGGGATGAATTGTCGATCCTCTTACGATCCTACTCGCCGGTCGTCTTCTGTCTTCAGGAAACAAAGCTGTGTCCCCACGACCGCTTTGTTTTCCCCCATTTTCAGTCAGTCAGGTTTGATCTACCCTCTGTTGATGCCACTCCAGCACATGGGGCACATAAGATTCTTCTCCAGGATGCTCTCTATCATCACCCATTCCCCTTAAAAGTTCCTTCCAACTGTACCAGAAAAATGGGTATTTTTTCGGTTTTGTGATTATAGCTTGTAAATGACTCACATACCGAAAACATAGCGGAATTAAAAATTGTAGGGCATGAATTTCGGCATTGAATGATCCACAGAACTACCATCCTACATCCATGACACTGACTTGGTGTAGAACATTGAAACATACTCTCAGCTCAGACGTAATGAGATATCTGTAGCAGAATAATCTCCATGCCAGCCACATGTATTCTGATAGCAATGCTCATTTGAACATCAACTCACGTTTTTCACATGACACGATGGAAGCTTTTTATGGAGGCAATGAAGTAACAGCAGTATTTTTTTATTTCCCAAATGAATATCAGTTAATACCGCATTTACGCTTGTTATCAAAAGTACAATTGTTAGGGAGTATAAAGCAAAAAAATTGAATGGATTGACTACGTTTTTGATGGAAGGACATGGTAAGAGTCATCAACAGATGTCGAGGTAACTTTAGGTGTGCCACAGGGAAGTTAATTGCGGATGTTGCTGTTCAGATCTTACATGAATTACCTTGCAAACATTATTACTAGTGTCGTAACATTTTTTTGAGGTGATTGACTTAGCTATACACTGAGGTGACCAAAGTCACAGGATACCTCCTCATGCTGCGTCAGACCACCTTTTGTGTGTCACAGTACAGCAACTCAGCATGGTGTAGATTAGACAAGTCACTGGAAATCCCCTGCAGAAATCCTGCGCCATGCTGCTTCTACAGCCATCCATAACTGCAGAAGAGTTGCCGCCGCAGGATTTTGTGAACAAACTGACCTCTATTATGTCCCATAAATGTTCAGTGGGGTTCACATCAGGAAATGTGTGTGGAAAAATCCTTCATTGAAATTGCCCAGAATGTTCTGACATGGCACAATGTCATCCATAAAAATTCTATCGTTGTTTGGAAACATGAAGTCCACGAATGACTGCCAGTAATCTCCAACTAGCCAAACAAAACCATTTCCAGTTCATGATCAGTTCAGTTGGAACACAGAACCCAGTCCACTATATGTTGACAGCGTCCACACTATCATGGAGCCACCAACAGGTTACACATTGCCTTGTTGACAACTTGGGTCCATGGCTTTGTCGGGTCCATGCCACACACTAATCCTACCACGTGATGTTACCAAAAGAATTCTGGACAGTTTTGCAGTCATATTCTGGCCAAGTAACATAGTCACAAGTGCAGGAGAGGTGCTGCAGGCAATGCCCTGCTGTTAGCAAAGTCACTCTTGTCAATCATCTGCTCGCTTAGCCCATTAATGCCCAATTTCAATGCGCTGTCCTAACAGATGCATTTGTCATCGATCCCACACAGATTTATGTGGTTATTTCATGCAGTGTTGCTTGTCTGTTAGCACTGACAACTCTAAACAAACACTGCTGCTCTGTTGGTGAGTGAAGCCCACTCGCCACTGCATTGTCTGTGGTGAGAAAGGATGCCTGAAATTTGCTACTTTGGCATGCTCTTGACACTGTTGGTATTTTAGTAACGAATTCCTTAACAATTTCAGAAATGGGTGCTCCATACATCTAATTCTAACTACCCTCCCGTGTTCAAAGTCTTTCAATTCCCATCATGTTGCCAGAATCATGCTTGATACCATTTCACACGAATGACCTCAGTACAAATGACAGCTCCGTCAATGTACTGGCCTTTTATGCCTTGCATATGCAATACTACTGCCATTTTTATGTGCTCATCGCTACCCCACAACTTTCGTCACCTCAGAGTAAAGAAGTACAGTATGACACAAGTGACATCAATGTTCAGATAAAGCCTGATAAGATTTAAAACTGGTGCAAAGAATGGCATCTTGTTTTAAATGTTGAGAAATTAAACACTGGGCACTTCACAAAACGAAGAACTTAGTCATACGATATTATCATATCAATATGTTAAAGTTCTGTCATGGGTAAAACTCGCAGCAGACTCCAATTTATTGGTATATACTAGGGAAATTCAGTCAGTCTACAAAGGAGATTGCTTGTAAATCACCCATCCTAAAATACTGCTGAAGTGTATGGGACCCATATCAAATAGCACCCCACAGGTGATCCTGAACACATAAAGAGAACGGTAGCGCAAATGTCGCAGGTTTGTTTGATGCATGGCAGAGTAGCACAGACGCTAAAACACCGAACGAGCACACTCTTGAAGATGGACATGATTTATTCCAAGAAAGCCTGCTTACAAAGTATTACGAACTGGATTCAAATTGTGCCACTCGGGAGATATTACAACCCCATATACACCACTTACACAGGAATTCTGAGTAGGTGGTTAGATTACTTACAGCTTGCGTAGAGACATTAAAACAATTATTTTTCTTGCACCCCATACACGAATGGAACGGGGGAAGAAACACGAATAACTGGCAGTGAGGCGTACCCCCTGTTATGAAGTGTGTAGTTTGTAGAGTGTAGATGTAGTGTGTAGATAATGTTATTAGATGGGCAGATCCACAAACAGCATGGTGTCAAGCAACCACCACCGAGTATATGGTCTAACACAGGTGGCTTGAGGTGAATGAAGTAATGAATAAATGCTAAACATGAAAGTGAATTCTTACATTCTAGAAAATTCAGAACTTTACTTTCACTTCTAATGACCTATGACTTCAGGAACGCAGACAGCTCTAAAAGAAATTCTCAACATGAACCATGAACAACATTCTTGTTTGCTTTTTCCTGGGACAGGAAAATGAATTACCAAGTGGGTGACAAGTGCCACTTATGTAATGGAGAATCACTTTCCATTTGCTGAGTATGGAAGATCACATTTCACAGCATTCTCATAACAGAGACATTGCAGTAGCATGTGAACAGCTTACCTGCATTATCACTTCGTCTTCGCTTTCTACGAGACACTGATGAATCGCCATCACCATCAGATTTTCTTTACTGAAAGAAAAGAAAGTTCAGCACTTAAATAAATGTAAATCAACAAAATTTGGGTGTAAATTGTGGTGTCACAGCCAGACACCACACTTGCTAGGTGATAACTTAAATCGGCCGCGGTCCTGTAGTACATGTCGGACCCGCGTGTCGCCACTGTGTGATCGCAAACCTAGCGCCACCACAAGGCAGGTCTCGAGAGACTGACGAGAACTCGCCCCAGTTGTACGGACGACATTGCTAGCGACTAGACGTACGAAGCCTTCCTCTCAATTGCCGAGAGACAGATAGAATAGCCTTCAGCTTAGTCCATAGCTACGACCTAGCAAGGCGCAGTTAATCCATATCTGGAGAGAGATTCACTTGTATTACCAAGAGATGTACCACACCAGATAATAAAGATAAGTATTATTCCAGCTACGTACTTTTCTTCATAGCATTAATTACGTATCCTGTTCCAGTACTTCACGCCCGTCTGCGTTAGTTTAGCGTGCATTTGCAGCCACCTCTATCTACAAGGTGTTGGCCCAGCTGCCGACACATCATAAATCACTATCACAAAGACTGCAATATATCTACGTATATACTCTGCAAACCACTGTAATAAGAATACTATACTATTTGTTAGGGTTATGGGAGAAGTTGTTTTACCATGGAGATAGTGACAAACAATAGGCATATGTTGAAAAACTACATTCCTTATTAGTGCTGGAGCAACCAAAGGCAGTGTTTGCATACTGTCCAAACTCTCCTCTTTCATTTGTGTCTATCCTCTCACCCCATTTCCATTTTGTCAACACCACTCACACTGGTTGGGAGAGATTAAGACCCTTTGACATGCGTGGAAATAGGAAGTGTCACCACATTCCATAGGTCAGCACTTGTTTCAAGCAAACCTGGGTCAAGCACTAAAAAGGAAACGAAGCAATTTATTACCTGCCCGTTGGGAGGCACTTCCACAATAATGTTTGCTGAACTCAGGATGATGAGTTAAATAAAAAGAAAAAATGTAGGAGCATTAATTCATTTTATAAAGTGATGCACTAGATAAATGAAGTATGAAATTTTGGATGGAGACTCATTAACCCAAGTTAGAATAACTTCTGACTTGCACCAGATGACAGTGCTGGAACTCTAGTCATTCTTATTTTATGTTAATGAGCTGACCAACAGCAATAATAGCAACCTCAGACATTTTCACAAATCATACTTATAAATAATGAATTATTGTCAGGATCATTTGCAGAAATAATCAATCAGATATGAAAAAAAAATTCAAAGAGGGGCAAAGATTGGTAACTTGATTCGATGTATAGAAAGGTAAAACTCTGGATTTCACAAAATGAAAAAAATGTCATACTGTTACGTTATCAATGATTCAAAATTATGAACAGTAAAGTAAAACAACAATAATAATTTCAGGAATTCAAAATGGAACAGTTTTACAGGGTTGATAACAGGTGGATGACTCCAGTTCATCTGTGTGGCCAAACTTAGATAATTGCAAAAAGTGAGGGATCAGACCATTTGTTCAACTGACTGTGATATCCTTCTTTGTATACATTCAGATTGTCACAAGTTTGCTTGACTGATGGGAGCAATAATCCTGAGAAAACATACACATTATCCCACAGAAGTCACCTTATGAGATTACAAGGACCAGTATTTAGTGAAGAATCTAGAAATATTCTTCAGCCTCATATGTTTAGCTCCCTTAGAAACTCTCAGGACCAAATTAGGCTATTTACTGTACACATAAAGACAGTGAATCATCCGTTATTCTCTCAGTCCACACGCAATTGCAATGAGGAGAAATGCGAACACATGGTGCCTTCCAAAATACCCTCTACCACACACTTCAGAGTAGTTTCAGGAATATTTATGCAAACGTAGATTCATACATCATCCATTCTCAATACTTAACTGCATTTCATTCACAAGAATAAAGCCACAGTACTCGATATAAGTACCAACTACAATAAGACAGTTTCTGTATTTTAACCATTAATGTATGATTTTTTTAAATTTTTGTTGAAAATTACCATGGTTGTCTTAAAAGCAAGAAAAGAATAAGAGTTATTCAAAATTTGAGTCGGTGAGTTAAATGTTAAATGTGTTACGTAGTTCACCAGCTACAAACCATTATTTAACTGACACACTACCGTGACAATCTCGCCTCAGTTGTTTCTTGGTAATTTAGCTCAAGTGCTAAAGTGAATATTGTCTATTCACTCACTCACTCTTCTTAACTGATATGAAAAGAGAGGAAAAATAAGAGAAGGTACTTAAGTCTCAGGAGATTATATAGAAAAATAAAGTATTTAAATACAAGACAGTCCCAAAATGAGCTGAAAAATTTAGGATTAATTCTAACAATTTCGTCCTATTGTATATGAAATGCCTTAAAGCACTTTATTTTTGTTGCTGCACAATGGGACTACATATGTTTCACAATAAACTCACATACATTCATTATATTCAGGAAATTTGCATCTCTGCCTTACTTCAAAGTGACATACGTGGTCCTGTCTTATATCCATTGGTGGCACATGGGCTGTTGGTACTCTACTGTTCTTTGCTTGTATTTTTGATCCACTTCATTGCTTGATCTCCCTCATTTTGCTGCAGTGGTACCTATCTGGCATAAGAATTCATCAAGCTCCACACAAAATTTGCTTCCACACTGAGTCCCAAAGAATCAAAACAGCTGCTGGCTCGCCCTGCATTCATGAAAATTAGAGAGAGCATTGGTGATACTAATTGGGCTATAATGGCCCATCTCTAGAAGGTGCTTATCCAGTTTCAGTACTGGGACAATTATACTTCCTTGCCATTGTGATACGAACTTGCCCTCACTCCTGATGCTGTTAAAGACTGTAAAGCTATGACGCCAACAGTACCCTGATAGATTGTGTAATCACTTGGATGTGGCCTCTTGTTAGGGCTGTATCAGGGCAGTGGACTAAGACACCGACAAATTCCCACATGCTCAATGGAGCATTACATGGCTCCAGTGGTGAGTAGTAAGATAATTGCTTTTCTCCATCCACTCTTTTGGGACACCAATGGCAGGTTGATAATTCTCAGATGCAGATGTCTAGGCATAAAGAAGAGCAGAATGTTCAGTAGTGTGATCTGGATCAGTGTAGACTGCCATTCAAGGTAATACAAGGCACATCTGTAGGTGTCTAGTATCCATAGAGATCTCGGATTTTAGCCCAAACCTGAAAGGAGAGGTACATTTTCTGATGGTTCAAAGATACCATTTCCAGCATACTTATTTCCATTGTTTTATTAGGTGGCAAGCCTGAACATAAAGCTGCTTACAGGTGATAAGGTGCTTTGTTGGTGAGTACTGCTTAGAGCACTGGAGAGCCGACATACAATCTCTAATGGCCTCTGTGGCTTTTAATGACCACCAAGGTACTGTCTTCTTTTTGGGCAGGTCAGAGGACAGGGGATCACCAATTCAGCTGCCAAAAGATTGAGTGCAGTCATATTCTCAGCTGCCTCATCAATATCTCCATGCAGCAGGGAGCCAAGGGTGACAGGAGATGTGAAAGTACCCTGATGAACACTGTTGAGAGCCCATCTCGGCAGACAAGGGCATCAGGAAGTGGACACCATACGTCATCGTGGACACTGGATGGATGTATGGATGTATGGATGGATGGAGATAGATACGAAGGTAAATAACAAAGAAAGTTTGTGGGGGTACCAGAAATCAGTAGGCAAAGGTCAGGTTGTGGCTGTACACTTTCATGGTCTTGGCCATGGACAATGATTGTAGTGCCACCCCAAAAAGTTACGGGCACTGAAATCCCCAAAAGGGTGGGGGAAGCTGAAAAACCAATGATTACAGTATATTGACACCGTTGGGGGTGGGGATGTTAACACTACAGTAGGTAATATTTTCAAATGCTCTTACTCAAACAGCCAGAACCTCTAAAGGTGTATTAAGAGGCATAAGTTCACTACAAAGTGTCCTGAACATATGTGCAAACCCTGCTTGACAACCTGTCATAGGTAGCACGAGTCTTATAATACCCCTGCTATCAATGAAGGGCCATGGTCTGCGTTGGTGGAAACAGTCCCCTGAAGGGCAATATGGAAGGCAGGGGAAGTGTTTGAAAGATTTCATAGCTCAGCCTGGAGGTGGAAAAAACTGCTATAGATCCACTGGAGAATAATAATGTTGAAGTACTGTGGGGCCGTAAAGCGACCAAGGAGGTGGCTATGCCTTAGGGTCACGTGCTGCCATAGCTTGAGGGCATTAGCATCAATATACACAGGTTCTGGGTTCCACTATATGGTACAAACTGGGCCTCATGGGCCACCTGATTCTCTTCCTTGGTCACAGGAATGGAACAGGTGGGATTTGGTGGTGTGGGGGCTACCAGAATTTCCTTGTTTGAGGACTTTAGATATTTCTTCTTCTTAGTGTTTGCAGACCAGTGGAAACAATGGAAGCCAGTGTCCCATGTCCGAAGGGACCTCTTTCTGGCTAGGCAAGCCAGAGGAACACGACTTGTCAGGCTGAGAGGTGGGGGACCAATGTCCCTGATGGGTTGGGTGGGAAGTTCATGATTTTCAAGTAGGTGAGGTGGAAGTAGCAGGAGGAGAGTTTCCAACTATGGGGGTGGGGGGGGGGTGGGGGGGTAGGCTTGGTCAAGCAGCCCTGAAGCCCCACTGTAGAAGACCTAGCTGGTGAGAGTACTGTTGCCAAAACAGGCAAACATCACTTATCGGTGTATAATCACCTTGACCTTTTCAGGCCATTAATTTCCCTCACAGGCCAAGATGAAGGCACCTATAGAAACCCATTGTCCTTTGGTCCCCTGTGTTCATGATGAACAAAGTGTACACCCCCTCACTCCAAGCTGATGCATAGCTCATCAGATTGCAAGAGCAGTTCTTGGCGGAAAATAATGCCCTGAATTATATTTAGACTGTTATGCAGGAGTGACAGTCACCTGTATGTCACCCAGCTTGTTGCAAGCGTGCAGCACCTGTGACTGGAAGTGGCAGTCATCTCTAAAATGAAAAGTCGGCCAGTTTTGATCAAAACAGCATCTCCTGCCCACAGACTTGTCTTGTATGTTCTTTTTTGGCCAACAAGGAATCCCCACCAGTCCTTATGCAAACCACGTGCTTACCAAGGAAGGGAACTTTTAGGGTAATATCTCTCTGCATCAAGTGAGGTCTTTCCTTCCCTAAATACTGCTGGGCTGTATGACTGCCAGTGGCAGATAACTTCATCTACTACATTTGCAGCTCATCTGCTGTAGTGACACCACTCTGAATTGGAACTCTTCCCATGGGCGCCACCCAGCCTCACCAATGGCTACCTGGCCAGTAATGCAATGCTACAGGTGCAAAGACGGAAAGGCACAACATTTGGAGCATCCACTGCATTGGGTGACCTTCCCTGCATGATATGCACTTCCGGAGGACTATGTTTTTATTTAATGAGAAGTTGCGGAAAATGTCTGAAGTGAAAACTCGATTCCCAACCATAAGCTCGGTCCCAGCAAGGTGTGCAGCAGGAAAACCATCTGGGCAGGCAGAGGGGGGGGGGGAGGAGGGGAGGAGGGGGATAGTGGAAGTACAAGTTTGTAGCATGGAAAGGAAGTAATGCTGAAAGGCTGGGGACCCATGATAGCCAAGCATTTATTCAGAAGAGCTGTGAACCCCCTGGGGGTTCAGATCACCAGTTTTTCACAGTACATTGTCCCCCCCCCCCCCGCGGGTCCGGGGGTTACAATAGGCCCAAGGTATTCCTGCCTGTCGGACGAGGCGACTAAAAGGAGTCCCTCCCCCTCAAGGGGGTAGTTGGCGCCTGCGTCCGGAGACGGACGGTTCCATGACCTATATTCGCGGTCATTTTGGTTTTTCGCTTCTTCTCGTTTCTTCCTTCCTTTGGTTGGTTCCTTTCTTTGTTCTCCATCTCACTGTCTTCCTTACTCTTTCCCTCGCCTCCTTTCCCTCGCCTACTTTCCCTCGCCTTCTCTGGTCTCCGCCTCGGCGTTTAAGACAGTCTGTCCTCTCTCTCTCTCTCTCTCTCTCTCTCTCTATCTCTTCTTTCTTCTTTTTCCTTTTCTTCATTCCTCCCTGTGCGCGCCTGAAGGCCGACCCACGCGTTTGCACACGTAGCCGGTGACGGGGTAACGCGTAATTTCCCGCCCTGGGTAGACATGTAAGGCACGCACGTACCCCCTGGTAAAGGCCAGGCCCAGGGAGGGGTGACTGCCTGAGCTGATACCTTCTGACCATGCCAATTGGTCCCTCCGTCTGTTTCTCGGGAGGTGTGACCTGAGGTGTAAACATTCACCTAAGGCGGGAGTGCCCTCTGAGAGGGTCCCCACAAGGAAGGAGTGCGCCATCGGAGATGCTGGCAGTCATGGGGGATTCCTCCGCAATGGATTTCTCTTCTTCTTCTTCTTCTTCTTCTCTTCTCCTCTTCTTCTTCTCCTCCTCTTCTTCTTCTTCTCTCTAGACTTCTGCCCACAAACGGAAACTTGACCAGCCACCAGTGACAAAAGTACTACCGCCTGCCCCACAGTTCCTGGTAGTTTCTCGATCTGAGGACGGAAAGGATTTTTCCTCTGTCAACCCTTTCGTTATCCAGAAGGGCGTTGATGCCAAAGCTGCATCTGTCAAGTTGCGTAATGGTACCTTGTTACTAGAAACAGAGAGCGCCTTTCAGGCACAGAAACTGCTTCGAGCCACACTCCTGTAAACGTTCCCTGTCCAGGTGGAGGCTCACCGAACTTTGAATTCATCTCGTGGTGTGGTCTATACTAGATCTCTCGACGGATTGACTGACGAGGAGATTGTCTTTCCTCGCTGATCAGGGCGTGACGGCTGTCCATAGGGTCATGAAAAAGGTCAACAATGACCTTGTACCGACCCGGACACTTTTCTTGACCGTTGATAGTGTTCAGCTGCCGTCGCGCATCAAAGCGGGCTACGAGGTTATTTCTGTTCGCCCCTATGTCCCAACACCTACGCGCTGCTACCAGTGTCAGCGTTTTAATCACACTCGACAGTCTTGTTCCAATGCGGCTAAATGTCACTTGTGGCAGGGATGCCCATGAGGCTGACTGTCCACCTCCGTATCCTCGTTGTGTGAACTGTCAGGGTGACCATGCAGCGTCCTCCCGCGACTGTCCCATCTACAAGGAAGAACGCTGTATCCAAGAAATTCTGGTCAAAGAGAAAGTGTCCACCTCCGCTGCTCGCAAGTTATTTGCTAGTAGGAAGCCCACGCTGCTCCCAGCGGGGAAATACAGTACAGTACTGTCCTCGCCTCTCCTCGGACTACCAGGGAAGTGGCAACCCAGTCATGCGATCTGACCTAAAGCACCACGGTCTTCCGTTCGGCCTGTGCTAAGATCGCGCGGTCGACGTCTCCTCTTCCTCCCGTCACCCCACAGACACAAGCCCCTTCATCAGCTTCTGCCAAAACGAAGATCCAGAAGTCAGATGCACGGGCCATCAAGAAGGAACCGTCCCGTGCAGAATTCCTACGTACCTCGACCTCCCAGCCATCGACCAGTACTTCCACCAAACGACCTTCCAAGAAGGCTCATAGGGAGCACAGTTCTCCTTCTCCGCCACGGCGCATTTCTTCTTCTGCGCCACCCAGCGGTTGCCGCCCCAGCCTGTCATCCGTTTCGCCTGGCCGCGCCGCTGGTAGCCGAACATCTGGCCGTTCACCGGCGGAGGAAGCTCCCCTCCCGGCCGTCTTACCAAGATGGCCGATGAACCTATAGATCCAATGGACGATGACTGTCCGCCTACTGATAGCGGCGGTAGTGTTCGCTCGAAGCCAAGCCCTCAGCGGCCTTCGAGGTGACCCCTTCTTCCATCTTTCTTTTCTTCTTACGATGGCACTTATTCACTGGAATATTCGCAGAATTCGCTCCAACCGAGAGGACTTGAAGTTGCAGCTCCGCTTGCACCGTCCGCTCGTCGTAGCCCTCCAGGAAACGAAGCTACGCCCATGCGATCTGTGGTGTCACCGCTAGACACCACACTTGCTAGGTGGTAGCTTAAATCGGCCGCGGTCCAGTAGTACATGTCGGACCCGCGTGTCGCCACTGTGTGATCGCAGACCGAGCGCCACCACACGGCAGGTCTCGAGAGACTTACTAGAACTCGGCCCAGTTGTACGAAAGACGTTGCTAGCGACTAGACGTACGAAGCCTTCCTCTCATTTGCCGAGAGACAGTTAGAATAGCCTTCAGCTAAGTCCATGGCTACGACCTAGCAAGGCGCAGTTAACCATATCTGGAGAGAGTCTCACTTGTATTCACCATAGAGATGTACCACACGAGAGAATAAAGTTAAGTATACGAGAAGCTCCGTTCTTTTCTTTATAGCTTTCATCAAGTATCTTGTTTCAGACTTAACACAAGACGGCGTGAGTTGACGCGTGCCCTTTCGGCTACTTCACTGTGGACTGGCTGCCTTGTCAGTCCACAACACGATCAAATTGCCTTGGCACACTACACCGTTGTCCGTTTTGACCTACCCCCTGTGGTAGGTATTTCGGCTTATGGAGGGGTTATGTTGCTGGTCTGGGATGATATTTACTACGATCCCATCACATTGCACACCGGCCTGCAGGCAGTTGCCGTCCGAATTACTCTCCCCACTTTTACATTTTCCATTTGTACCGTTTACACTCCATCGTCGTCTGCCGTTACCAGGGCAGACATGATGCAAATTATTGCTCAGCTACCTGCACCATTTTTGTTAACTGGAGACTTCAATGCCCACCATCCCCTTTGGGGCTCTCCAGCATCCTGCCCTAGGGGCTCCCTGTTAGCAGACCTTTTCAACCAGCTCAATCTTGTCTGCCTCAATACTGGCGCCCCTACTTTTCTTTCGGACACATCTCACACCTATTCCCATTTAGACCTCTCTATATGTACTCCCCAACTTGCACGCCGGTTCGAGTGGTATGCACTTTCTGATACATATTCGAGCGACCACTTCCCGTGTGTTATCCATCTCCTGCATCATACCTCCTCTCCGTGCTCAACTAGTTGGAACATCTCCAAAGCAGACTGGGGCTCTTCTCTTCCAGGGCGACCTTTCAGGATCAAACCTTCTCAAGTTGCAATAGTCAGGTCGCACACCTCACGGAAGTCATTCTCACTGCTGCTGAATATTCCATCCTTCACACTACTTCTCCACGTCGCGTACCGGTCCACTGGTGGACCGCAGCATGTAGAGAAGTTTTACGTGCTCGTCGACGTGCTTTACGCACCTTTAAACGCCACCCTACAGTGGCGAATTGTATAAATTATAAACGATTACGTGCGCAGTGTCGTCGTATTATTAAAGAAAGCAAGAAAGCCAGCTGGGCTGCTTTCACAAGCACCTTCAACAGCTTTACTCCTCCTTCTGTTGTCTGGGGTAGCCTGCGCCGGCTATCTGGCACTAACGTCCACTCACCAGTTTCTGGCTTGACGGTTGCGAATGACGTCCTAGTGGCCCCTGAGGATGTCTCCAATGCCTTCGGCCGCTTTTTCGCAGAGGTTTCGAGCTCCGCTCATTACCACCCTGCCTTCCTCCCCCGAAAACAGGCAGAGGAGGCTAGGCCACCTAACTTCCTCTCTTCGAATCATGAAAGTTATAATGCTCCCTTCACCATGCGGGAACTCGAAAATGCACTTGCCCGGTCACGGTCCTCCGCTCCAGGGCCTGATTCTATTCATATTCAGATGCTGAAGAACCTTTCTCCTGCGGGTAAGGGTTTCCTTCTTCGTACTTACAATCGCATCTGAATTGAGGGACATGTTCCCGCATGCTGGCGCGAGTCTATTGTTGTACCGATTGCTAAGCCGGGGAAGGACAAGCACTTGCCTTCCAGTTATCGACCCATCTCGCTTACCAGCTGTGTCTGTAAGGTGATGGAGCGAATGGTTGACTCTCGTTTGGTTTGGCTGCTTGAATCTCGACACCTACTTACCAATGTACAATGTGGATTTCGTAGGCGCCGCTCTGCTGTTGACCATCTGGTTACCTTGTCGACCTTCATTATGAATAACTTACTGCGGAAGCGCCCGACTGCGGCTGTGTTCTTTGATTTGGAGAAGGCTTACGACACCTGTTGGAGGGCGGGCATTCTCCGCACCATGCATACATGGGGCCTTCGCGGTCGCCTCCCTCCTTTTATTCGTTCCTTTTTATTCGTTCCTTTGTAATGGATCGACAGTTCAGGGTACGTGTGGGTTCTGTCCTGTCGGACACCTTTCACCAGGAGAATGGGGTACCACAGGGCTCAGTTTTGAGCGTCGCTTTCTTCGCCATAGCGATCAATCCAATAATGGGTTGCCTCCCAGCTGACGTATCAGGCTCCCTTTTCGTGGACGATTTTACCATCTATTGCAGCGCGCAGCGTACATGTTTCCTGGAGTGCTGTCTTCAGCGTTCTCTTGACCGTCTTTACTCCTGGAGTGTCGCCAATGGCTCGAGTTTTTCTGCCGAGAAGACTGTCTGTATTAACTTCTGGCGCTAGTTTCTCCCACCGTCCTTACGACTCGGTCCAGTTGCTCTCCCATTCCTGGAGACAGCAAAATTTTTAGGTCTTACATTTGACAGGAAACTTAGCTGGTTTCCACATGTCATATTTGGCTGCACGTTGTACCCGTTCTCTAAATGTCCTCCTTGTTCTCAGTGGTATGTCGTGGGGAGCGGATCGAACCGTCCTACGTCGCCTATATCGGTCGATCGTCCGCTCCAAGCTGGATTACGGGAGCTTCGTATACTCCTCTGCACGGCCATCCATCTTACGCCGCCACAACTCCATACAGCATCGGGGTTTACGTCTTGCGATCGGAGCGTTTTATACTAGTCCCGTCGAGAGTCTTCATGCTGAAGCTGGTGAATTGCCACTCACATTCCGACAAAGCAGTATATCGCGCCGGTAGGTCTGTCGGCTAGTGTCAATGCCCGACCACCCGTCATATCGTTCCTTTTTTGACGACTCTCTCGATAGTCAATACGGGTTGTATGTCTCTGCCTTGCTACCCCCTGGAGTTCGCTTTCGTCGCCTCCTTCAACACCTTCATTTTTCACTCCCTGCAACCTTTCGAGTGGGCGAGAGCCACACGCCACCTTGGCTCCAGGCTCAGGTGCGCGTTCACCTTGACCTCAGCTCGCTCCCAAAGGAGGTTACCCCCGGTTCGGTCTACCACTCCCGTTTTGTCGAACATCGTTCGAAGTTCATTAATATGACCTTCATCTATACAGATGGCTCTAAGACCAATGACGGGGTCGGGTGTTCTTTTATTGTCGGGGCACAAAGTTTCAAATACCGGCTCCATGGCCATTGTTGGGTCTTCACAGCTGAGCTCTTTGCCCTCTACCAGGCTGTTCTTTACATCTGCCGCCACCGACGTTCTGCTTATGTCATCTGCTCCGATTCTCTGAGCGCTATCCAGAGCCTCGGTGATCCGTACCCGGTTCACCCTTTCGTGCACCGGATCCAACGCTCTCTTCAGCAGCTGGTGGACGTCGGTTCTCCGTTTAGCTTTATGTGGGTTCCTGGCCATGTCGGTATCCCTGGGAACGAAGCTGCAGATGCCGCGGTCAAGGCTGCGGTCCTTCAACCTCGGACAGCTTCTTGTTGTGTCCCTTCATCAGATTGTAGCAGGGTCATTTGTCGGCGCATTTTATCGCTGTGGCATGCCGATTGGGCTGCACTTACGGACAATGAGCTTCGGGCCTTGAAACCTCTTGCTGCGGCTTGGACGACGTCCTCACGCCCCTCTCGGCGATGGCTGAACCGGCAGTGTCCAAAGCGTAACCGGGCCACAACTACCTCCACCCGCCATCTGCTGACGGCTGTGCCGGCGCCGTTCTGCCCATGACGGTCTGCCACATTTTAACGTCCTGTCCGGATTTTACTACACTGCGTCTTGATCTTGGCCTGCCATGTGCTTTGGATGCCATTTTAGCGGATGACCCAGGAGCAGCTGTTCGCGTTCTTTTATCAAATTGACAAACCTGTCTAAGGACATTTGATTATGCTGTTCTTTTAATCATGCCTGTCAATCTGTCTTTTATCGTGTTCTCCCTTTTAGTTGCTGTTTTAAACTTGTGCCTCGTGGTGGATTCCTAACGTAGTCTGGGCGCTAATGACCATTGAAGTTGTGCGCCCTAAAACCACAAAAAAAAGTACCTTGTCAACGGAGAATGCTGCTGTATTTAACTGATTTTTGTGGAACACACTGTTACATAACTAAGTCATCAGACAACAATTTAGCTACCCATTGCGTTAAATGTACCAGCAAGCCATCTGAATGAAAACCAAGAATAGTCCTCTCTAAATAAAAACTGTGACTGGTGAATGATCCCATTATGGTTACAGGAAAAAAATTTCCTGGCCTGGCAGAGGACTGACAATGAATGATCTGAATGGAGGTAGTGTTGTGATGCTCCACAACGAAATAGGTTTCAATAGTTCCACACATCAGATATGACCACTTCTTTTTACTCAGGCATGTCTTACACATTCCACTCAAACAATAACTCGGAATATCACACCTCCAGAAAGTTTAAAACGGTTTAACACTGACGAATATCCATTCGAAACTGGTGCGAGATTACGAAATGTCCACTGCCACGCTAACGGCAGTTCAAAAATGGTCGACTGAAGGGGATTCAGAAGTTGCAATCACACACACACACACACACACACACACACACACACACACACCCAGGGGGTCCACAACTCTCTTGTGGATACGTGCGTAGCGAGCACGGGACCCCGAGCAAATGTGACCTTTCTTCCTTTCCGGGCTGCATACCTTCCCTTTCCGAATCCTTCCCCGTCCCTCATCTTCGCCCCCCCCTCGCCCCTGGTTCTTTCCTTCCCTTTCTCCCACTCTGGGAGTATGGTTCGTGCCTACGTCCGGAGACGGACGCTCGAAACTGTTACAAATTCCTTGCTTTCAACACTTGCAAGTCTTCGTCCTTCCTCCGTCCTTCTCTTTTCCTTCCCTCTTCTCCTTGCCCTTTTCTCCGCTGCGGAGTTTGAGACCCCTCTTCTTTCCTTTTCCTTTCCCTTTCCCTTTCTCTTTTTTCCTCCCTGTGCGTGTCTGAAGGCCGACCCACGCACTTCCATGTGTAGCCGGTGACGGGGTAACGCGTAGTTCCCCGCCCCGGGTAGACAGGTAGGACACGTACGTACCCCCTGGTAACGGCCAGGCCCAGGGAGGGGTGATTACCCGAGCTGATACCTTCCGAAAGGGCCGATTGGTCCCTCCGTCCGTTCCCCCCTGCGGGTCCGGGGTAAGAATAGGCCCGAGGTATTCCTGCCTGTCGTAAGAGGCGACTAAAAGGAGTTTCAACCGTTTCGGCCTTTCATGTGATGGTCCCCCTTGGGGTTTGACCTACATTTTTCAAAATTCTTCTGAAGTACGAGCCTTTTGGGGAAGGACACCTTACGTGGTGTACCATTGGTCCTAAGTGCTCTCAGACCTTGGCACTCAGTATTGCACCGGCGTTGTAACCATACCCACTATTCCTCCAATTGGGCCTAAACGCCTGATGGGTTGTCCAAGTTACGCCCCTAGTGCATCTCCATCTGCACCAGCGATCATGATGGACTTTCCATGGCACCAGAAATCCAGCACGGTAGCCAGCCCGTTGTGGTGGGGTCGTCATGTACCCTCTAGGTTGTAGCCCCCTGACAACACAGGGATCGTACTGCCGATACCTGAGCTGCACCCTCCCCACGTCGGCCAAGGAGTAGATGCCCGTCTCCTTGGGGCATCAGGACTCCCGGCAATGGTCATCCTGCCAGGTGGCCCTTGCTGCGGCTGGGTGGCGCCCGTGGGGAGAGCCCCTGGTCGGAGTGGGTGGTATCGGGGCGGACGTTTCGCAGATGAAACGTCAACATGTATCAGGTCGCTCTGCGGCCGAGTTTTTCAAAAGAAAAGGTACCGTTTTAAGTCCTGGTTCTCCTGCCCTTTCCCCCTTGGCCACTCCATGGGAGGAGGGACAGGCCCGCCGGCTTGGGGCGAAGTACTTCCCCCGCTATTTGGTCTGTTCTCGAACCGATGGGGGGACATTCGCCACCTCCAAGCCGATGTTCTTTGTTCAGCACATTGAGGACGTCTTTGGGGAAATCGAGGCTCTCAGCAAGATGCGTTCGGGGTCCGTTCTTATCAAGACCACCTCCGCCATACAGTCGGCGGCGCTCCAGGCGTGCGACCGCCTAGGGGACATCCCAGTATCCATTGTCCCACATCTGGCACTAAATAGAACGCAGGGGGTTATTTTTCATCGTGACCTCCTGCTACAATCTGATGAGGAGCTCAGGGCCAACCTGGAGCGCCGAGGCGTGCATTTCGTCCGGCGAGTCCAGCGCGGTCCCAAAGACCGTCGCATTGACACTGGGGCCTTTATCCTCGCCTTCGAGGGTGACGTTCTCCCGGAGAAGGTAAAGGTGATGTGCTACCGGTGTGACGTGCGACCCTACGTCCCGCCTCCTATGCGATGTTTTAGGTGTTTGCGTTTTGGGCACATGTCGTCACGGTGTGAGGCTGAGCCCCTTTGTGGCGATTGTGGCCGCCCTCTTCGTGAGGAACATACATGCACCCCACCACCTCGGTGCATTAATTGTCCTGGCGTCCACTCGCCTAGATCCTCAGACTGCCCTGCCTATCAGAAGGAGAAGAAGATACAAGAAATCAAAACTTTGGATCGGCTCTCCTATACTGAGGCCAAGAAGAAGTATGACCGTCTCCATCCCGTGCCATTGACTACTTCTTTTGCCTCAGTTGTGTCCACTCCTTCCGCGGTATCCTCACCCCTATCCTGTCCCCCCTACACCTCCTCTGCTCATCAGGGGGCTCCGCCTCCGCCTCCCAAATCCCCCCCTTCCAAATCCTCCTCCCCTGTGGCCCCCACCCCCTCTCCCCCAGGGGCCACCCTTCCTCCTCCTCCTCCCCCCACGCCACCTGAGAAGCGTTCCTCTTCTCAGGCGTCCATCGGGGAAACGTCCCGGACCCCAGCTTCTGAGGTCCGGCGTTCCAAAACGGACCCCACGCGTGAGGACCTTCTTCGGGTCCAGCCCACCATCCCTGTGCCTCCTCGGCCTCCTAACAAGGCCTCCAAGAAGAAATCTCTATCCCCCTCTCCACCCCGGCGCGTTTCGTCTGACGCTCCATCCGTAAGTCGCCGCTCCCGGCCGTCCTCAGTTTCGCCGGGACGCTCAGCTGCCAGGCGCTCAGCTGGCCCCTCGCCGGCAAATGATGCTGCCCAAATTACACACCCCGGGACAGCGGCCGCAGCTGGCGACGACTCGATGGAACAGGATCCGCCTTCCGCCGGTTGTAGCGTTGTTCCCTCGAAACCTGGCCCTCCGCGGCCGTCGAGGTGACCAGCTCTTCCCCCGTCTCGTTCCCCCTATTTTTTGACTAGCGATGGCCTTGTTACACTGGAACATACGAGGTATTCGATCTAATCGGGAGGAATTACAACTGCTCCTCCGCCTGCACTGTCCGCTCGTCCTTGGTCTCCAGGAAACCAAGTTGCGCCCGACTGACCGTATTGCCTTTACCCACTATACCTCGGAGCGGTATGACCTCACCCCTGTGGACGGTATCCCAGCTCATGGTGGGGTCATGTTGCTCGTTCGGGACGATGTCTATTACCATCCTATCCCATTGACCACCCCACTCCAAGAAATAGCTGTCCGCATTACTCTTTCTGCTTTTACTTTTTCAGTTTGTACCATCTACACTCCACCGTCATCTGTTGTTAGTCGGGCTGACATGATGCACCTGATCGTTCAGCTCCCTCCGCCGTTCTTATTGTTTGGCGACTTCAATGCCCATCATCCCCTTTGGGGCTCTCCTGCATCCTGTCAAAGAGGCTCACTCTTGGCGGATGTCTTCAACCATCTCAATCTTGTCTGCCTCAATACCGGCGCCCCGACTTTCCTCTCGGACTCTACTCATACCTACTCCCACTTGGACCTCTCGATCTGTTCTACCACTCTTGCCCGTCGGTTCGAGTGGTATGTCCTTTCTGACACCTATTCGAGCGACCACTTCCCCTGTGTCGTTCGTCTCCTGCAGCACACCCCATCCCCACGTCCTTCGAGCTGGAACATACTGAAGGCTGACTGGGGACTTTACTCCTCCCTGGCGACCTTTCCGGACCACGATTTTCCTAGTTGTGACAGTCAGGTCGAATACCTCACGGCCGTTATCATCAATGCTGCCGAACGTTCCATTCCTCGTACAACTTCTTCTTCACGTCGCGTTTCCGTCCCCTGGTGGAACGAGGCTTGTAGGGACGCTATCCGTGCTCGGCGACGTGCTTTACGCACCTTTCGCCGCCATCCTACGTTGGCGAATTGTATTGAATACAAACGACTCCGAGCGCAATGCCGTCGAGTCATCAAAGACAGCAAAAAAGCTTGTTGGGCCTCTTTCACTAGCTCCTTCAACAGTTTTACTCCCTCTTCCGTCGTTTGGGGTAGCCTGCGCCGGCTGTCGGGCATTAAGGCCCACTCCTCGGTACCTGGCCTGACCTCAGGTAATGAGGTCCTTGTTGATCCTGTGGCTGTCTCCAACGCCTTTGGCCGCTTTTTCGCGGAGGTTTCAAGCTCCGCCCATTACCATTCTGCCTTCCTTCCCAGGAAAGAGGCAGAAGAGGCTCGGCGACCTTCCTTCCACTCGCTGAATCTGGAAACGTATAATGCCCCCTTTACTATGCGGGAACTCGAACGTGCGCTTGCGCTGTCCCGGTCCTCTGCTCCGGGGCCAGATGCCATTTACGTTCAGATGCTGGCACACCTTTCTCCGGCGGGCAAAAGCTTCCTTCTTCGTACCTACAATCGCGTCTAGACCGAAGGTAAAGTCCCCATGCGTTGGCGTGACACCGTTATTGTTCCTATACCCAAACCTGGGAAGGATAGACACCTTCCTTCTAGTTACCGCCCCATTTCTCTTACAAGCTGTGTCTGTAAGGTGATGGAGCGCATGGTTAATGCTCGGTTAGTCTGGATTCTTGAATCTCGACGACTACTTACTAATGTCCAATGCGGCTTTCGTCGCCGCCGCTCTGCTGTTGACCACCTTGTGACCTTGTCGACATTCATCATGAACAACTTTTTGCGAAGGCGCCAAACGGTAGCCGTGTTCTTCGACTTGGAAAAGGCTTATGATACCTGTTGGAGGGGAGGTATCCTCCGCACTATGCACAGGTGGGGCCTACGCGGTCGCCTGCCCCTTTTTATTGATTCCTTTTTAACGTATCGAACGTTTAGGGTACGTGTGGGTTCCGCATTGTCCGACGTCTTCCACCAGGAGAACGGAGTGCTTCAGGGCTCCGTCTTGAGCGTAGCCCTTTTTGCCATCGCGATCAATCCAATTATGGATTGCATTCGACCTAATGTCTCAGGCTCTCTCTTTGTCGATGACTTCGCGATCAACTGCAGTGCCCAGAGAACATGCCTCCTGGAGCGCTGCCTTCAGCGTTGTCTCGACAGCCTATACTCATGGAGCGTGGCAAATGGCTTCCGGTTCTCTGAAGAGAAGACGGTTTGTATTAACTTTTGGCGATATAAAGCGTTCCTTCCGCCATCCTTACATCTCGGTCCCGTAGTTCTCCCATTCGTGGACACAACTAAGTTTCTAGGGCTCACGTTGGACAGGAAACTGTGTTGGTCTCCACATGTCACTTATTTGGCGGCCCGTTGTACACGTTCCCTTAATGTCCTCAGAGTTCTTAGTGGTTCATCTTGGGGAGCGGATCGCACTGTCCTGCTTCGCTTGTATCGGTCCATAGTCCGATCGAAGCTGGATTGTGGGAGCTTCGTCTACTCGTCCGCTCGGCCATCCCTCTTACGCCGGCTCAACTCCATCCACCATCGGGGGTTACGTCTTGCGACCGGAGCCTTCTACACTAGTCCTGTCGAGAGTCTTTATGCTGAAGCTGCCGAGTTACCGTTGACCTACCGGCGCGACGTACTGCTGTGTCGGTATGCTTGCCGGCTGTTGTCTATGCCCGACCACCCTTCTTACCAGTCCTTCTTCGCCGATTCTCTCGATCGTCAGTACGGGTTGTATGTGTCTGCCCTGCTGCCCCCTGGAGTCCGCTTCCGTCGCCTGCTTCGACAATTGGATTTTGCCCTCCCTACCACCTTTAGAGAGGGTGAGAGCCCGACACCACCTTGGCTCCAGGCTCCGGTTCATCTTTATCTCGACCTCAGCTCACTCCCGAAGGAGGGTACTCCGGCTGTAGTGTATTGCTCACGGTTTGTCGAACTTCGTGCTCGACTTGCCGGACACACCTTTATTTACACCGATGGCTCCAAAACCGACGATGGTGTCGGCTGTGCCTTTGTCGTCGGGGCCGCCACCTTCAAATACCGGCTCCTCGACCAATGTTCCAGCTTTACGGCCGAGCTTTTTGCTCTCCATCAGGCCGTTCAGTATGCCCGCCGCCACCGCCATTCATCGTATGTACTCTGCTCTGACTCACTCAGTGCTCTTCAGAGCCTTGGAGCTCCCTATCTGGTCCATCCCTTGATTCAACGGATACAGCAGTCCCTCCATTCTTTCACTGATAATGGTGGTTCTGTCAGCTTTCTGTGGGTTCCCGGACATGTAGGAGTGCCTGGGAATGAGGCTGCGGATGCTGCAGTCAAGGCTGCAGTCCTCCTGCCTCGGCCAGCCTCCCATTGTGTCCCGTCATCGGACGTTCGGGGGGTTGTATGTAAGAGGCTTGTGTCGTTGTGGTGGGATGCTTGGTCATCCCTCCAAGGAAACAAGCTCCGGGCAGTAAAACCGCTCCCAATTCCTTGGACAACATCCTCCCGACCATCTCGGCGCGAGGAGGTCCTTCTGACCAGGTTGAGAATTGGGCATTGCCGGTTTAGCCACCGCTACCTGTTCTCCGGTGACCCAGCCCCGCAGTGCCCTTGTAGTCAGGCAATGACAGTGCGCCATGTTTGACTAAAGCGGGGACATGACAATAAATCTCGTGTTGTCCTGTCCCTGCCATCTACTTTACCGGATATTTTAGCTGATGACGCTCGAGCAGCTGCTCGTGTTCTGCGTTTTATAACTTTGACTGGCTTGTCCAAAGACATCTAACCTTTTTACTTACTTTATCTGCATCTTTGTCCGGTCTTTCTGGTGTCCCCCTTGAGTTTTACTAGATCCCTTGTGCTCTAACAACAGTGACTGGGCGCTAATGACCTCAGTAGTTGAGCGCCCTTAAACCCAATCCAAAAAAAAAAAAAACCTCCGTCCGTTTGTCGGGAGGTGTGACCTGAGGTGTGAACAATCACCTAAGGCGGGAGTGCCCTCAGTGAGGGCCCCCACAAGGGAGGAGCGCGCCATCGGATACGCCGGTAATCATGGGGATACTTCTGCAATGGTTTCCTCACCTTCCACTATGTCTGCTCACAAACGTAAGTTCACTGAGTGTCAGCCACAGTCAGATCTTCCATCGTTGCCACAGTTCCTTGTTGTTTCTCGGTCCGACGAAGGTCACGACTTCTCCATGGTCAACCCTTTCATTATTCAGAAAGGTGTCGACGCAATTGCAGGTCCTGTAAAGTCTTCTTCCAGATTACGGAATGGCACACTGTTGTTAGAAACAGTCAGTGCCCTCCAGGCACAAAAATTGCTGCATACCTCACTACTACATACCTTCCCTGTCCGGGTGGAACAGCACCGTACTTTAAATTCCTCGCGTGGAGTCGTTTATACACGCTCCCTCGATGGATTGTCTGACAAAGAAATTCAGCTCTACCTGTCTGACCAGGGCGTAACGGCTCTTCATAGAGTTACGAAAAGGGTTGACACGAACATCATTCCAACCTGCACTGTCTTCTTGACAATTGAAAAAGTTCAACTCCCATCCAAAATCAAAGCAGGCTATGAGAATTTCCTTTCGCCCTTACGTCCCAAACCCTACGCGTTGCTATCGATGTCAGCGGTTTAATCACACCAGCCAGTCCTGTTCCAATCCGGCCAAATGTGTTACGTGTGGCAAGGATGCCCATGAGGGTGCTTGTCCACCTCCATCCCCTCGCTACATCAACTGTATGGGTGACCACGCTGCTTCCTCTCAAGATTGCCCCGTTTTTAAGGACGAAAAGCTCATCCAGGAAATTAGAGTGAAGGAAAAGGTGTCGACCTTCGCTGCTCGAAAATTATTCGCCAGTCGACAGCCCACCGTGCCTCAGACAGGCAAATACAGCACTGTCCTTGCTTCTCCTCGGCCAACAAAAGAGGCGGCCACGCAGACTTGCGACCTCACCTTTAGTGCCACGGTCGTCAGATCGGCCAGCGCAAAGATCGCCCGTTCAACCTCACCACTTTCGCCTGCCCACTCTATGGCTCACCCTTCGTCGGGTTCTGCTAAATCTCGAGTCCAAAAGTCAGACACCAAGTCTTCGAAGAAAGAGCATACTCGTGAAGAGTTTTTACATACCGCAACTTCACAACCATCGGTTCCTCCTCCATCTAAATATCATACTTCCAAGAAGGCTACAAAGAAACCCAGTTCCTCTCCTTCTCCACCAAGGCGAGTCCCATCTACAGCGCCACCTGGCGGAAATCGCCCTCGGCCGTCTTCTGTGTCGCCGAGGCGCACTGCTGGTGGCCGGTCAACCGGCCGATCGCTGGTGGCAGGAGCTGCTCCTGACCAACCTATGGATCAGGATCTTCTGCCTTCGGCTGAATGCCATTCCATGCTGTCGGTCGCAAGCTCTGAGCAGTCGTTGAGTTGACAGCGACCTTGGTCACATTCCTCCATTTTCTGTTCACCCTATGTCCATTATCCACTGGAATATCCGCGGTATTCGAGCCAATCGGGATGAATTGTCGATCCTCTTACGATCCTACTCGCCGGTCATCTTCTGTCTTCAGGAAACAAAGCTGCGTCCCCATGACCGCTTTGTTCTCCCTCATTTCCAGTCCGTCCGATATGACCTCCCCTCTGTTGAAGGCACTCCAGCCCATGGAGGACTCATGATTCTCCTCCATGATACTCTCCATTATCACCCAATCCCCTTAAACAGTTCCTTCCAAGCTGTCGCCGTCCGTCTTTCCCTTTCCGGATACATTCCATCGTCCACACCAATGGCACGAGCTTATCTCCATCTTCTTGGCGGGCTTCCACCCCCCTATTTCCTGGTTGGGGACTTCAATGCCCACCACCCGCTTTGGGGATCTCCACATCCTTGTCCACGTGGCTCCCTATTGCTAGACGTCTTCCACCAAGCGGATCTAGTTTACCTCAACACTGGGGTCCCCACATTTTTGTCTGCCTCCACGACAAATTTATCTCATTTGGACCTTGCGATCGGTACTGTTCCGCTAGCTCGGCGCTTCGAATGGTTCGCCCTTAATGATACACACTCGAGTGACCACTTTCCATGTGTCCTTAGACTGCAGCCTCAACTGCCATACATGCGCCCTCGACGCTGGAAGTTTGCCCAAGCCTATTGGACACTTTTTTCGTCCCTAGCGACATTCGATGACCGTCACTTTCCCAGCGTCGACGATGAGGTCACACATATTACCGACGTTATTCTTACAGCTGCGGAACATTCAATACCACGCACCACCGAATTGCCCAGGCGCCCCCCAGTTCCTTGGTGGAACGAGGCATGCCGTGACGCAATACGTCAGCGGCGACGTGCTCTTCGCATTTTCCGTCACCATCCTACTTTGGCAAACTGTATCCGCTATAAGCAGCTCCGTGCGCGATGCCGTCGCGTCATCCGCGATAGCAAGAAGGCAAGCTGGAAATTCTTTATTAGCTCATTTAACAACTTCACTCCCTCCTCGGAAGTTTGGAGTCGGCTTAGACGGTTCTCAGGCGCGCCTAGTTTCTCCCCGGTCTCTGGGCTCACTGTCGCGCATGATTCCTTAGTGGACCCCGTCGCAATTTCTAACTCATTGGGTCAGCACTTTGCTGAGATTTCGAGCTCTTCAAACTACCCGCCAGCGTTTCTCCCGAAGAAACGTGCAGCGGAAGTGCGACCTCTTGCTTTCTCCTCTCAAAATCGCGAAAGCTACAATACTGTTTTCTCCATGCGGGAACTCCCAGGACCGGATGGTATCCACGTCCAAATGTTGCTGCATTTATCAACCCATAGTCTGCGTTACCTCCTTTGCCTTTATAATCGAATTTGGACCGACAGTACTTTTCCCAGACGATGGCGGGAAGCTATCGTCGTTCCTGTTCCGAAACCTGGAAAGGACAAACATCTCCCCTCTAGCTATCGCCCCATTTCTCTCACGAGTAGTGTCTGTAAGGTTTTGGAGCGTATGGTGAATTACCGTTTAGCGTGGTGGCTGGAATCCCGCAGTCTTTTAACACCTGCCCAATGCGGATTCCGAAAGCATCGTTCTGCAGTTGACCATCTTGTTGCTATCTCCACTTATATCATGAACAATTTTCACCGGAAACTCCAAAGAGTAGCAATATTTTTTGATCTGGAGAGAGCATACGATACCTGTTGGAGGACAAGAATCCTCCGCACACTGTTCTCTTGGGGCTTTAGAGGTCGGCTGCCCCTTTTTCTTCGCGAATTTATGGCAGAGCGCACATTTAGGGTGCGGGTGAACACTACTCTCTCCCGTACTTTCTCCCAAGAAAACGGGGTACCCCAGGGCTCCGTGCCGAGTGTTGTACCGTTTGCCATCGCTATAAATCCAATTATGGATTGTCTTCTTCCTGATGTCTCGGGCTCCCTCTTTGCGGACGATTTTGCGATCTACTACAGCTCTCAACGGACCAGCCTTCTGGAACGACGTCTTAAAGGCTCTCTCGATCGCCTCCACTCTTAGAGCATCGAAACCGGCTTCCGTTTTTCTCCCAGTAAGACCGTTTGTGTTAATTTTTGGCGACGTAAGGAGTTTCCTCCGCCCTCCTTACATCTAGGTCCTGTCAACCTTCCTTTTTCAAACGTCGCCAAATTCTTGGGTCTTATGTTTGACAGAAAACTGTGCTGGTCCTCCCACGTTTCCTATCTTTCGGCACGCTGTCTGCGATCGCTTAACACCCTCCGTGTCCTGAATGGTACCTCCTGGGGAGCGGACCGAGTGGTCCTTCTCCGCTTCTATCGCGCCTCAGTGCGCTCGAAATTGGATTATGGAAGCATTGTCTACTCCTCTGCTCGGCCGTCTATTCTTTGTCGTCTCGACTCTATCCACCACCGTGGATTACGTTTAGTGTCTGGAGCTTTTTACACTAGCCCTGTGGAAAGCCTTAATGCTGAGACTGCTGAGCCTCCGCTGTCCAATCGGCGAGCAGTCCTTCTGAGTCGTTATGCTAGCCATCTGTCTTCCATGCCTGCTAATCCAGCCCATGATCTTTTTTTCGACGCCTCCTTTGATGTAGGGTATGCAGGCCGCTCCTCCTCCCTACTACCCCCGGGAGTCCGCTTCCGTCAGCTGCTCCATTCTCTTTCCTTCCGCTTTCCTAAAACCTTCTTGACAACTTGGGGTACAGCACCGCCTTGGCTCCGTCCCCGGATATGCCTGCTCCGTGACCTTTGTCGATTTCCAAAGGATGGTACCCCTACACTTGTTTATCGTCTGGCATTTGCTGCTCTATGTGCACAAATGACGGACGCCACATTTATTTACACCGACGGCTCGAAAACATCGTTAGGTGTAGGGAGTGCCTATATTGTTGGCGACACCCCAAATCACTTTCGGCTTACCGACCAGTGTTCGGTTTATACTGCGGAGCTTTACGCTGTTCTCCAGGCTGTCCACTACATCCGCCGCCATCAGCTGATACAGTACGTAATCTGCTTAGATTCTCTCGGCTCTCACCTCAGTCTCCAAGCTCTTTACCCTGTGCACCCTCTGGTCCTCCGGATTCAGGACTGTCTGCGCTTGCTGCACCTGGGGGGCGTCTCGGTGGCGTTCCTCTGGCTCCCGGGACACGTTGGTATCTGTGGAAATGAGGCGGCCGATATTGCAGCCAAGGCTGCAGTCTCTCTTCCTCGGCCAGCTATTCCATCGATTCCTTTCTGCGATCTACGGAGCGTTTTATGTCGTCGTGTTGTTCATTTATGGCACTCGCATTGGTCAACACTTCCCAATAATAAATTGCGGGAAGTGAAAGCTCTTCCTTGCGCTTGGACTTCTTCCTCCCGAACGCGTCGTCGGGAGGAGGTAATGTTAACTAGACTCCGGATAGGGCACTGTCTTTTTAGCCATCGACATCTTTTAAGCGGCGATCCTCCCCCCACTCTGTCCCCACTGCTCTCAGCTGTGGACGGTAAGACACCTTTTAATTGAATGCCCCTATTTTAATCCGTTACGCGCCCGTCTACAGCTATCGCCTGATCTATCGTCGATTTTAGCAGATGACACGCGCTCAGCCGACCGCGTTCTCCAGTTTTAGTGCCAGTGAAATGACGTCAGTCATTTGAAGCTTTTTTTTGGGGACAACCAACCCCTTTCTGTAGTGGATTTTTAAGCCTTCCTTCTGCTTTTAGTTTCTCCAATTTTATGACTTTGTTCCCATTGCTGCTGGTTTTCAATTTCGGTTTTTTTACTGTTTCCTATATCACGGGCTGGGCGCTAATTACCATAGCAGTTTTGCGCCCTAAAAACCAAAACTAAAAAAACAAAATTGCAAAAATTTTATGCACTAGTTATATGCACTAATGATACTGAAAATTCTATCCCCAAAATGTCACATGCGAGTGAAATAAGCTTTGTCTGGGGACAGGATAGCAGCGTATGTTCTAGATTTAAAGGGACAGGCATCTACAGAGAACAGGATCTAAGGGGACGCGATTTAAAGGGCAACAGTATAGCAATGCATGTTTCAGGGAAGATAATCTTACCACTTATCGAACATCCAGCGTCAGATTACCCACTTCGCCAATTTATATTCAAGATAACTCCCCTTCTCACAGGAAACCACTGGGGTTGTATCAGGGTCATCCAGGGGAACTAACCACACTCCATAGGCAATTGTACGAGTTATATTAAAGATCATGACGTAACTCGATGAAGGTTATTTGATATATTCTTAAAACTCGCATGTAACCACTCCACGTCTCTCAGCCAATTGGAGCACAATAAAATAGTAGGAAACCAAGGTGGACCAATAAGATCCGAGCTCACCTTCGTCCCCGCCCCTCCCCCTTATTATAACCCTTAATAACTAAGTCGACTATGTAGGCATTTCCATTCGAGATCTGAGCATTACTGGGAAAAAACTCATGTTTGCTGTAACTAATAATTATCTAGCGGCAGGGTTTGGATGTAACTATTATAGTCCCTACAACAAACTAACCAACAGATTATAAACAATTTTGTTTTTGTAATACATTTTTACTGTATTTTGCTTATTAATATTTTTCATTTTTATTTACAATGGTATGTATTTGATGTACACACAATGCGTCTATTTACTACACTACGTGATCAAAAGCATCCGGCCAACCCCAGAAACGTATTTTTTCATATTAGGTGCGTTGTGCTGCAACCTACTGCCAGGTACGCCATATCACCTATCTCAGTAATCATTAGACATAGTGAGAGAGCAGAATGGGGCGCTCCGCGGAACTCAGGGAGTTCGAACATGGTCAGGTGGTTTGGTGCCACGTGTGTACACGAGATTTCCAGACTCATAAACATCCCTAGGTCCACTGTTTACGACGTGACAGTGAAGTGGAAGTGGGAAGGGACACGTACAGCACAAAAGCGCACAGGCCGTCCTCGTCTGACAGACACCAACAACAATTGAAGCGGGTCGTAATGTGTGTAACAGGCAGTCAGACATCTGTCCAGACCATCACACCAGAATTTCAAACTGCATCAGGATCCACTGTTAGTACTATGACAGTTAGGTGGGAGTTGAGGAAACTTGGATTTCATGGTTGAGCTGCTGCTCATAAGCCACACATCACGCTGGTAAATGCCCAACGACACCTAACTTGGTGTAAAGAGAGTAAGCATTGGACGATTGAACAGTGGGAAAACGTTGTGATCAGTGATGAATCACGGACACAATGTGGCGATCCGATGGCAAGGTGTGGGTATGGCGAATGCCCAGTGAACGTCATCTTCCAGTGTGTTTAGTGTCAACTGTAAAATTCGGAGGCTGTGTTGTTATGGTGTGGTCGTGTATTTCATGGAGAGGGCGTGCACCCCTTGTTTCGCGTACCACTATCACTGGACAGGCCTACATTGATGTTTCAAGCACCTTGTTGCTTCAAAAATGGCTCTGAGCACTATGGGACTCAACTGCTGAGGTCATTAGTCCCCTAGAACTTAGAACTAGTTAAACCTAACTAACCTAAGGACATCACAAACATCCATGCCCGAGGCAGGATTCGAACCTGCGACCGTAGCGGTCTTTCGGTTCCAGACTGCAGCGCCTTTAACCGCACGGCCACTTCGGCCGGCCCTTGTTGCTTCCCACTGTTGAAGAGCAGTTTGGGGATTGTTAGTGCGTATTTCAACACGAGCGAGCACTTGTTCCTAATCCACGGACTGTTGGTTACACGTCAATAACGTCCCTGTAACGGACTGTTCTGCACAGATTCCTGACCCGAATCCTATAGAAACCTTAGGGATATTTTGGACCGCAGACTTCGTGCCAGGCCTCACCGACCGTCATCGATGCCTGTATTCAGTGCAGCACTCCATGAAGAACGGGCTGCCATTTCCCAAGAAACCTTCCAGCACCTGACTGGGGAAGCTGTCATCAAGGCTAAGAGTGGGCCAACACCATATTAAATTCCAGCATTGCCAATCGAGGGTGCAGAGAACTTCTAAGTTATTTTCAGGCAGATGCCTGGATACTTCTGATCACATAGTGTCATTTATTCTCAAGTTTTTTGGTGTTATATTTACACACACACACACACACAGTGGCTCATCCTATTATTACACACACTCGTCTCCCACTTTCAAATAAATTAGTGAGCCACACAATCACTCCAATGAGTATTGTGAATACCATATGGTGCCAATACCATTTGCATAGATGGACCGTATGTTATGATGCAGCAGCCCTCATCAAATCTCTATAGACGGACCATTTGAGGAGCCTTTCAATCCCATAAAGCAGGCACACTAATTCTCTATCGAGATAACATTTGAGATCACACTATGCGCACTATTAGCCCGCCACTAGGTGGCATCTGCATCTACACAGTACTCGCACATCTTTCATATGAGTGTCAACAAACTCCACATTCTGTGATCCATTCACTTCATCTTTGATTAGGCCAATAACCTACTTGTTTTCTGGTATTATTTCAAAAGGACTATTAGCTGCGTGTCCAGAAGTGTTCAGTTCTTCACGAATATCTAATAATTTCAGATAGATCGCTGCCTTTAACCCAGTAGATTAAATAGACTACATTCATACACTGTAACTTGGGATTGACGAAGTTTGGCTTCGCATAGTCATACTGAAAGCGGTACATGCGGAGTTTGGAGAGGTCCACAACACACATACCAATCTAGACAGGCTTCATGGACTGCACTGGAATCTAAGACATCTCTACAGTCTTTCATTAACATGGAAACCCATGGCAACATAGTTCGAACAAATTTCGGGCTTGCAGCCGGTCGTCGTTCAATAGTTCGCCCCGTATTTCAACTGGGCACCTGTCAGAGATCTTCAGGTGAGCCGTCGCAGACTGTCTGCGACGGCTCACCTGAAAATGACTGGCAGGTGCCCAGTTGAAATATCGTGCCAAGTATTGAACGACGACCGGCTGCAAGCCAGAAATTTGTTTGAACAGTCAAATCACCGGGAAAATTTTAAAATTCACATCGCAGCATTGCTCGGAGTATTTTCTGCGCGTGATTCTAACATATTCCATACAAAATCTGTGGCATTACTTGAGGTTCCTACACGGCAGAATATAATGATCTTTGTTCCCCGGCCGTGTCCAGAGAGCCCAGTCCCACAAAAGGGCTCCATACCAAAGTTAATACACTCCTGGAAATGGAAAAAGAACACATTGACACCGGTGTGTCAGAACCACCATACTTGCTCCGGACACTGCGAGAGGGCTGTACAAGCAATGATCACACGCACGGCACAGCGGACACACCAGGAACCGCGGTGTTGGCCGTCGAATGGCGCTAGCTGCGCAGCATTTGTGCACCGTCGCCGTCAGTGTCAGCCAGTTTGCCGTGGCATACGGAGCTCCATCGCAGGCTTTAACACTGGTAGCATGCCGCGACAGCGTGGACGTGAACCGTATGTGCAGTTGACGGACTTTGAGCGAGGGCGTATAGTGGGCAAGCGGGAGGCCGGGTGGACGTACCGCCGAATTGCTCAACACGTGGGGCGTGAGCTCTCCACAGTACATCGATGTTGTCGCCAGTGGTCGGCGGAAGGTGCACGTGCCCGTCGACCTGGGACCGGACCGCAGCGACGCACGGATGCACGCCAAGACCGTAGGATCCTACGCAGTGCCGTAGGGGACCGCACCGCCACTTCCCAGCAAATTAGGGACACTGTTGCTCCTGGGGTATCGGCGAGGACCATTCGCAACCGTCTCCATGAAGCTGGGCTGCGGTCCCGCACACCGTTAGGCCGTCTTCCGCTCACGCCCCAACATCGTGCAGCCCGCCTCCAGTGGTGTCGCGACAGGCGTGAATGGAGGGACGAATGGAGACGTGTCGTCTTCAGCGATGAGAGTCGCTTCTGCCTTGGTGCCAATGATGGTCGTATGCGTGTTTGGCGCCGTGCAGGTGAGCGCCACAATCAGGACTGCATACGACCGAGGCACACAGGGCCAACACCCGGCATCATGGTGTGGGGAGCGATCTCCTACACTGGCCGTACACCACTGGTGATCGTCGAGGGGACACTGAATAGTGCACGGTACATCCAAACCGTCATCGAACCCATCGTTCTACCATTCGTAGACCGGCAAGGGAACTTGCTGTTCCAACAGGACAATGCACGTCCGCATGTATCCCGTGCCACCCAACGTGCTCTAGAAGGTGTAAGTCAACTACCCTGGCCAGCAAGATCTCCGGATCTGTCCCCCATTGAGCATGTTTGGGACTGGATGAAGCGTCGTCTCACGCGGTCTGCACGTCCAGCACGAACACTGGTCCAACTGAGGCGCCACGTGGAAATGGCATGGCAAGCCGTTCCACAGTACTACATCCAGCATCTCTACGATCGTCTCCATGGGAGAATAGCAGCCTGCATTGCTGCGAAAGGTGGATATACACTGTACTAGTGCCGACATTGTGCATGCTCTGTTGCCTGTGTCTATGTGCCTGTGGTTCTGTCAGTGTGATCATGTGATGTATCTGACCCCAGGAATGTGTCAATAAAGTTTCCCCTTCCTGGGACAATGAATTCACGGTGTTCTTATTTCAATTTCCAGGAGTGTATATTGGCACCTGACTGTTCACCATGCTCATGGGCGAGATACGCCAGTTCTAAGGCCAGGATCTTTCTTTAACCAGCATCCCCACCTGGTTCACGGATCTTATCCTTGAGTCTGGCAATTTCTCCTCTACACATCCATCGGGACCCTGCAAATGGCTAACAGTTGTGCGGCGAACGCACAGAGGTGGTTTACATCTAAGTAAATGATATTAGATAAATCATTAGATCGCCTGTACTGCTCGTCACTAATTCATGGGTTATTCATCTTGGCGTACTGTGCAGTCACTGGGAATGTTTCCCACGAATTATGCATTCATAGAAGAGCAATAGGTCAACACCAGTCAACCGTTCAATGCTGACATATTGCATGTACCGAATCCCACGAAAGCCCTCGCATGACGAAATAGAAAGCAGAATCCAGAGACTATGTTCTCAGGCAGAACTACTCTAAAATGTGCGTGAAAAAGCGTACATTGGTATTCGTCTAGAATCTAGCATATTCTCCTAAGCAATGTACGCTAAACTCCAGACAAACATTCCCATCTTGCTCATCCTCCACTTCCATTATTGCAGTGCCCATTAGTATACCAGACAGTGTGGTTGTGTCATGCAATGCCGTTTTATAGTGTCTCCTACAAATCCAGGATTTCATGTGGACAGACCCCCTTCTTTATCACAAACTGAAACCTTGCGTCATTGGAATATGTGGTCTGGTGATATGCATGTCTTCCTGAGGCGAAGACTGTGAAGAGACACGTTCACGAAGCAAAGCGGTTACAGGAATCAAAGCAATATATTTGGTGTGGTTCTCTTGGAAGATGAAATGTTCTTTCCAATGGTAGCAGGAATGAGTAACCCTATCACCTTTCAACCCAGAATCAACCAAGTGTTGAACGAGTAAGTGGGCATCACGCCTACTCAGATTGTGAAAGAGGATGGAGACGAGCTTGATAGTTGGCTCTAAGTTGCATTAGTTGTGAGATGCACTGTGGAACCTCCCCCATATATCACTATGGTCTCTACAAGGACTTTTGTCTTCTCTATGCAATGGCAGCCCACCAACACGACGATCGGCTGCCAGCTCATACAGGGCATCATTGTTCTACGAGTCAGTCACGAAAATGTTGTTGCGATAAATCCCATCAACTTCCATACCAGGTTCTCGAGCTAAGCCCACAACCGTCTCACAGGATTATTCCCGACATGTGAATCAAACTGGTGATAAGAGTCATACGAGTATACAAGTTCATATTCTGCTGAGTATGGTGGTAAATGTTCTGTGACGACTGTATGGGTGGCAGTGGGGTCATAATCACAAACGTGTCACAGGAGCTAGGAGGCACTAAGTCTGTATACGCCCAATGAAGGAACATTGGATCTGGTAGTGGGTGTTCTTGACCTTTAAGGACGTCAGGCAGTTCCACATAAGGCTGTTCCTGGCTCGAGCAAACTTTGAGGTGTCCTCCTAGATAATATCTCTTGGTGAAAGATTTGACGCATCTGTGACAAATGTCGTGTACCAAAATGTTTTGACAAATTAGGAGCGACATTCTTTTGATTCACAAGCAGTGTTGCTTCCCAATATTTGGTAATTGCAAGACATCTACATGTTTGGGGTGCCGAGGGAGCGAATTTTGGAAAGTAGAGTGGTCGAACTACTTTATGCTTTACTACTTTGTTGTGAAATGTTTGTTCATGGTCATCTTGTAGCTTCCTATTAACTCCAAGTCTGTAAATATAAACTGAATATTCAGTGTACTCCCTCACGAATTTGAAATGTTGGGGTTTGTTTGTTTGGGGGAGGAGACCAGACAGCGAGGTCATCGGTTTCATCGGTTTAGGGAAGGTAGTCGGCCATGCCCTTTCAAAGGAACCATCCCGGCATTTACCTGGAGCGATTTAGGGAAATCACGGAAAACCTAAATCAGGATGGCCGGGCGAGGGATTGAACCGTCGTCATCCTAAATGCGAGTCCAATGTGTTTCTGAAATGTCCTGGAGTTAAGAACGAAATGGCTTAGAGATTACAATGACCTGACAGATGTAGTTGAATTATTACAAAGGACTGCATTTGTTATCTAACCTCTATCTTTAGTCAGAAGTGGCCATTCAAAGTAATATTAATCCCCCTTATCTAGATTCTAGACATTAATCTATCCTTTTTCTTTTAGTGACAATATCTTTCGAAAGAGGGATGAAACCTCACCTCCATAAAGTAGATAACAAATACGTGAATAGATATAGAGGTATACATGGCTGAATGCTTTACGCAAACCCCTCTCCTGAATGTTAATAGTGTCACATTCAACCATGCTTTCAGCAAACTTCCAAACCACTGTGCTATTTAGCAGCCCCATTATATCATGCCAGTTCTTACTCCAATTAGGGTGATGGTCTTCTCTTCACCAGCATCACTGCCTCTTTTGTAGGGTGCTCGAGCTCACAATATAGAGCTGTGTTCCATTTCATGGAAGTATACTACAGGTAGCTTTCCACAATGGCTTTCCACAATGGCTTCCCAAGTATTATGGGAAGTTGTAAGGATATCGGTATTTCATAATCGAGATACCAACAAACGTTTGTAAAATCCTGTCCCAGAAGTGACAGCTATCATAATATTTAAATGCAGCTGCAGTGCTTATTTGGTGATCTGTTACAGGGTGGGTAGGGGATAGCTGTTGCTACATGCAAAAGGATGTCGAAGGCATGTGCAATGCAGACTGGAAATGCGAGACAGTCCAGGGTACAGCTGCATTGCAAAACCAGTTGGTATCACCGATCAGTACCACGATGATGGTCCTGGCGGCAGTGGTGTTTGTCGGCACGGTTTGCGTTTGTTTTGTTTTACGGCGCCCGTGTCAGAAGTGTAAAACACGAAGAAGAATAAGGAGTTAAAAACGACTAAACGTTAAGCCCAATCGACAGAAGGAAAAAAGCTAAAAACATGGACTTACAGAAAGGTCCATAAAATGCTCCCCAGAGGCAAAGGAAGTTCTGACACAAGATTAAATTTCCTTCGCCATATCGGTACGATGGATGAAAACTAAAACAGCCCACGCGTTATTCGCTAAAATGGCCTATAACTAAGATGGCAAACATAAATGAGAATGAAGGTGGATAAAAAGAGCATCCTATCAAGAAATGGTAGACTGTCAAATGTTGAGGGCAATGAGCACAGTGGTGGGATCATCACTTAACAAATGGCGATGGCTAAGACGATAGTGCCCAATACGCAACCTACGTAAACTGATCTCCTTGGGGGTGAGAGGGCTGAGAGATGATGTAAAAGCTGCTGGGGGACATTTGATTCGCCAGAGCTTGTTTCCTTGGAGGGAGGACCAATGGAGATGCCGAAGTGACACCAATGATCTGTGTGTTGTTGTCTGTGAGTAGTTGGAGGGACTGGAAGGACTAGCAGGCCGGGGTGTGAGGACTGCAGCCTTGGCAGCGGCGTCAGTGCCTCATTTCCCGTCAGAACGATGTGACCAGTACCCACATAAACATCATAGTGGCTGCACCAACAGTGAGCAAGTGAAAGCATACCTGGACGGTACAGCACACAGAGGCTCTGAAGGACGCAGAGGTGGAGCAGATGACGCTATTCAAAAGCCTATGTCGCTGATTGTACTGAATGTCCTGCTGCAGGATGAACTACTCCACTGTGAATACTGAGCAGTGTTCCACAAGCCAATATTGAAAAATGTCGGCGCCAACGAAGAAGGCACACCCGACACCACACTGTCAGAACCATCAGTGTATCCAAAGCTACTATGGCGAAGTTCTGTTTGAAGAAACTTAAGAGAATAGAGCGAGTCTGGAGTACTAGTGTCCTTAGGAAGCGAATGAAATCAGAGAACAACAGAGGCCGTTGCACGAAGCCAACGTGGTGAATGGTTAACGCCCATTGGGAAACTGGCAGGTAGCATGAAAAACTGCCGGAGCAGTAGTCAGAAGGGAGTAGAAGTAGCAACAGAAAATAGGGATGTGCCCCATACTGGCGATCAAAGAAGTCGTCGAAGTAAGTGGCAGAGGATGGGTCACCACGCATGGCATACAAACGGCAGGTGTATCTGCCAAGGAGAAAGTCACGGTGTTACGGCTGGTAGCTCAGTTGCTTCGCCACACTCTCTCAACCGGACTAGTGCAAAAGGTGCCAATGGCCAAACCGATGCCAGAATGGTAGATAGTATTTAGACAGCGTAAGATGGACGGACATGCAGATGCATTAACGAAACACCCATAACTTAGTTTCGAACTGATCAGAAATTGGTACAAACGGAGGAGGGTGGTCCAACACACTCCCCAGGAACTACTGCCGAGAGGACATAGAACACTGAGGAACCACGTACAGCGAGCGGGTAGGTAAGACACGTGGGAGGACCGAGAAAGTTTCCGATGAAACATGAGCAATTTCGTTATTTCAGAAAACAGAAGAGCAACAGGACGATGATGTAAAGACACTGGAAGAAACGAATTGCGCCGTCAGAAATGCGTACAAACAGATTTATCAGTGGAAAAACGAAAGCTATTGTCGATCCTCCACGACTAAAAACGATAGAGACATCGCTGAAGGCGCCGCTCAAGGAGACAACGCCTTGCATAACTGCAAAACATGGCAAAATAATGCATGGCGGGAGACAGGCCATAACAGGGTTAATGACTATAGCGAAGACGATGATGCTCAGGACAGAACCCTGGCACCGTCTTCCTGGACGAAGGCGTTAGACAGGGCAGAACACACATGTACCGTGAAGACGCGATCTTTTAAAAATTGTTGAAGGAAGTGGAACATGCGGGCTTCAAGGCCCCATTTGTATTGAGTACAGAGGATAGCAGTCCTCTAGCAGGTGTCTTTGAGGCTTCCACCAAATCGAAAAATAAGGCCAATCTGATATTTTTGCAGAAAACCATTCGTGACGTGGGTTGACAAAGTGACAAGATGGTCAGCGGCGTATCGGCGCGCTCGAAATCCATATTGTGCAGTAGTTAATAAATTGCGACGCTTTAGCCACCTTACCAGCTGGTCATGAAGAATGCATTCCATCACCTTGCCAACACAGCTGATGAGAGAAATGGGGCAGCAGCTAGAAGGACGGTGTTTGTCTTACCGGGATTAGCTATGGGTGTGACAGTGGCTTCACGCCAGCATCTGGGAAAGGTGCCCTCTCCCAGATGCAATTGTACGGATGAAGGAGAAAACGCTTGCGCGCAAGACAGAGGTTCTGAACCATCTGAATGCGAACATGGTCCGGCACTGGGGTGGAGGATATGGAGGAAGTGAGAGCACGATCTAGCAACGTCATGGTAAAGGCGGGATTGTAGCACTCACGATTCTGAGAAGAGGAGGGTATCACCCGAGCTCCCTCTACTCACTTCCGATGGACAAAGCAGGGTGATGGTGGGTGAATATCGCAAAATAGCGGCCCAAGGTGCTGAAGAAAGCAATAGAGCACTATGACGTCATCGGCTACATTCACGCCGGAAACTGAGAAATGGACCTTGACCCCAGAGAGCCGTCGGATGTGTCCCACACGACAGAAAAGTGTGTGGAACTGTTAAACAAGTAAACGAAATCCAGCTATGTTTTTGCTATCTTGAGGAAGGCGACGATGCTGGGCACGCAATTGCTTGTAACGAATGCATTTCGCCGTTGTAGGATGATGGTTAAAAGTGCGGATTGCGTTGTGGCATTCATTAGTGCAACAAGGGAACGGGACGTTGTAATGGATAATATTTTTTCTTTCTTTTCTTTTTATACATGTAAGCTATATGTATATAAACCAACGGTAAAGTAACAAGTTATTTTGTGGCAGAGAGAAAATTTTGATACAAAAAGAGAAGAGATACGCTTATGAATTGATTAATTTCTGTGTCTTCACCTGTTTGTATCGATAAGTGATAAAGGGAAGATGTATGACAAACTCCGCCGTGCCAGTATTGTTTCAGAATGTGTATTAGAACCGTGTATTAAAAGTGTATGAATAATCTTACCTTTCTAATAATTTCTATAACAAACATCAAAAGCATTTTGCATCACCTCAATTCAGAGAGTTCTGGAACCTGTACATAAAACTGGAATAGAGATCAACATTAACATTTCCGCCGTTTTGATTGATCATGAAAACCACACATTGCATGTTGTTCCACCATGCAGCGACACCTTAAGAGATGGTGGTCCAGACTGCTGTACACACTGGTACCTCTAATACGAAGTAGCACGTTCTCTTGCATTTATGCATGCCTGTATTCGTCGTGGCATACTATCCACTAGTTCATCAAGTCACTGTTCGTCCAGATAGTTCCTCAACGGCGATTCAGCGTAGACCCCTCAGAGTGGTTGGTGGGTCACATTGTTCATAAACAGCCCTTTTCAATCTATCCCAGGCATGTTCAATAGGGTTCATGTCTGGAGAACATGCCGGCTATTCTAGTCCAGGGATATCCTCAACCTGATGGAAGTCTTTCACAAGACGTGGACGATGGGGGCGCGAATTGTCCGTGAATACGAATGCCTCGCCAATTGCTGGTATGGTTGCACTAGTGGTTGGAGGATGGAATCCATGTAGCTTACAGCCATTACGGCGCCTTCCATGACCACCAGCGGCGTACGGCGGCCCAACATAATGCTACCCCAAAACAGTAGGGAACCCCCCACCTTGCTGCACTCGCTGGACAGTGTGCCTAAGGAGTTCAGCCTGACCCGGTTGCCTCAAAACACGTCTCTGACGATTGTCTGGTTGAGGGCATATGCAACACTCATTGGTGAAGAGAACATGATGCCAATCCTGAATGGTCCATTCAGCATGTTCTTGAGCAGCTGTAATTCCTCTTCGTTGGATCTAAGGCTATGAACGTTCCATTGGAGGAGAGAAATGACTAGGAAAGTGGAGGAGGGAAAAATGAAAGGTGTTTGCTCAGCACTGCCGAGTACCAGCCTTCGAAGACTCATTGCTACAGGGCACAGAGACTGGAGGATCCTGCTCCATAATATCTACACAGGTGTCAGCATTCTCCCTTGATGGTGTGTGTACCGGTGTAACAGAGGTCAGTTGTGCGAGAGTCTCAGGGGGAGACACCTTTGAAGAGCATCTCCAGGTCAGTGAAGGAGGCAATTGTTTGCCTTTGTTTGATTTCTTGGATCCTTTACGGTTGGCGGAGGAATTCTCAGATGTATGTTGGCTCGAGAGACGTGAAAGGTCTTTGTGGGAGTATTTTTTTTTTTTTTTTTTTCTGGCCTGCCAGTTTTGTAGCAGTTGACTCCGCCCTATGAGATGAAACTTTGGTGGCTTGTTGCATAGCTGGAGGAGGAGACGGGGATGCTACCATGACACTTCCATTTTACAACTATGGTGCTAAATTTGAGGTCGCATGTCTTTGTGGCCATGTCCTTCGTGGAGCAAGATGTAGCAAGAACAGTACTGTAAGTGCCAAATGGCAGAACACAGAGTTTGAGTAGCCGACAACTTGTGAGCAACAAGGCAAGGCACGGCACGTTTTCCTCCACCCAGATCTCCCAGACGGCCGGCTCGTCGAGATACACAGGACAATCAAGAGTAGGCTGCGTGGTCACCATTGCAATTGATACAGTGGGGAGGAGGCGGCAGACAATCGCTGTTCTGAGCAGTACTACCCCAATTTAAACATTTGGTAGCTTTTTTAATTATGGTTTTAAGGCGCAAACCACTATGTCGTAAGCCCATCCTGTGGCTTAGTGAATGGTAAAAACAGAATTTAAGTCAGCAGCTATAGGAGGTAAACTCGAGGAGGAGGGAAACAAAAAAAATGGAAGGAAGTCCTACAACACTGCTATTGAAGAGGGGTTGTTTTCCCCGAAGAGCTTCAAATGACCTATGACATCTCACTAACACTTATAAACTCAAGAACGCGATAGGCTGAGCACGCGACATCTGCTAAAGGGGTAAATATATCAGGCGGCAGCTGTAAACGGGTGCATAGCGGATTAAAATAGGGGCTCTGAAGTAAAAGGTCTCACCATCCACGATTGAGAGCGGTGGGGCAAAGCGGGGAGGATCGCCACTTACATGTCTAACTAGACTCCGGATTGTGCACTGTCTTTTTAGGTCTTTTTAGTCATAAATACCCTCTTCCTCCCGGTCTCGTCGTTGTAAGGAGGTAATTTTATTATCCTGAAGTTCAGATCGATCGGTTTTTCTTATCTCGTTGTATTGCTCTTTTATGGCACACTCTGTAGCTCAGCAATGAGAACCATGCGAACAGCGATCCAAAGAAAAGAGACAGCGGCTTTCGTCACTGTATCGGCTGCCTCATTGGATCACAGGCCATGCTAGTATACGTGATAAAGAATGACACAGAGATGCTCCCCCAAGTGGAGCATGTGGATGCAGACCTGTATCCGATGGACCAGTGGGTGGACAGGATAAAGAGCCTGGAGGTTGAGAAGAGAGCTGAGTGAATCAGAGCATATAATTTATTGTATCCGCTGATGGCGATGGATGTAGTGCGCAGACTGGAGAATAGCATAAAGCTCTGCAGTAGAAACCGAACAATGGTATGGAAGCCGAAATCTAATACGAGTGTAGTCAATCATACAGGCACTCTTGACTCCAAAGGTGGTCTTGGAGCCGTCAGTATTCAGCCAGGTGTTGCAGGACATTTGAACGTGGTCATAATGATAACACTGGTAGTAGCGCATCAGGTTTGGAATGTACGGTCGGACTGCGACAGTTGTACAGCCTGCTTTGATCTTCGATGGAAACACAACAATATCAAAAGTTAGAAAAAGAGTGCGTGTGAAAACAAATGATGCATCTGCCTTTTTCATCATCTATGGACTCAAATCGAAACGTACCTCTTTGATGAAGGCATGATTTATCTCCTAAGCAGCCGAGTGTAAGTAACATCACAGGAAGAGTTAGGTGTTTGATGGGTCTCGACTTGAACAGGATAGCCGTGGAGGACCGAAGTTGCAAGCGGTTGTTGTGCTCGAGAATCAGAAGTAGTCTTCAAAAGTAGTGTCATCGAGTAAACGACAGCAGGATTTCACAGGGCCATCAGCTGCATCAACACCTTTCTGAATAACAAACGGATTTACCATAGCAAAGTAGTGACCATTTTATCTAAGTGCAACCATGAGGAACCGTGGTGCGACTGGGAGGGTCTTCGTGTGGTGTGCACCCGTCTGAGGGATTCAAACACCTGACAGAGGGACCAATCGGCAGTATGGGAAGGTATCAGCTCAGGCAACAACCCCTCCCTGGGCCTGGCTTGTACCAGTAGGTACATTCGAACTCTACCTGTCTGCCAAGGCGTGATTGGTTGGATTGAAAGAGGGGGGAAAGGGACCGAACTCGAGGTCATCAGACGATTGTTCTGAATAAAACAATGCCACATGTGTGAGAACAAAACAAAAGAGTCAGATAACTCAATACGGAATGAAAGGAAGAAGCACAAGAACGATGAATGGCAACAAACATGTAAATGGACAAAAGAGGGCAAGAAAACCAGACACGCAAAAAACGGGATGAAGAGATTAAAACAATATAGCAGTGTACCATGGCTACTTGACCGTGAGAATAAAAAAGATGCCAGCCACTCTGGAAAACCTTAAAACCTCAACCCTAGAAGCACTAGGGTGGACACGGAGGGACAAAGGACATGTAGTTTTACGTTTTATTTGTGAGGGTGAGTTTTATTGTCTGGTCTAAGTTATAGCACATCAGCTGGTGAGGCGTTATCAGATAAAATTAGCGGCAAAGAGTCCAGTAACCCAAGATTTCGTCGCTGGACAGTCAAAGTGGGACAGTGCACCAGAATACGGGCCACTGTCAACAGGGTGAAGCACCGACACTAACGCGGGTATTCACGGCACAGAAGGTAACCCTTGGTCGCCGAAGCGTGTAAAATACGGAGCCGGCAGACAACCGATTCCCTGTGAGAGACCCACATGGAAGACTTCCACACTTTCAGAATCTCCTTAATGCCACACAATTTATTGTGTGTACTGTTATGCTGTAGTGTTTTTCGGTTTTGGGAGACGGAATGGGATAAGTCAGAATGTGGGTCAGGTTCAGAGATGCCATCTCCAGAAGTGGTTTCCACATAACCTGTTTGGCCAGCCTGTCGGTAAATTCGTTGCCTGGGATGCCGACTTGTCCTTGGGTCCACACAAACACCACTAAACGACGTCACTGTTCCACGGCATAGATGGATTCCTGGATGGACGCTACCAAAGGATGGCGAGGGTAGTACTGGTCGATAGCTTGTAGGCTCCTCAAGGAGTCAGTACACGAAATAAACAATACCTGTGGCTTCAACGGATATACTGAAGTGCACAAGAGATGGTCACCAGGTTTGCAGCAAATACACTGCAGCCAATACACTGCAGCCATCAGGCAAGGAATGCTATTCAAAATGGGCTCTGTGGACGTAGGAGAAGCCAACATGACCATCAGTCATCGAGGCTTCGGTGTAAACCACATAAAAGCCCCAGAACACGACAAGAATCGAGAGGAAGTGACATCAGAGAGCGGCAGGAGTAACTGAGTCCTTAGAGTCATGCGTAAGATCCAGACGAATCAGCGGTCTGTGTGTACACCATGGAGGTTGTGTATGCGGATGGACCTGGATGTGAGGTGGTAAAGGGAAGGACTCTAGTTCAGAAGGGAGCCCACACGAAATGCAGTCGTTAGCCCTGACCTGGGCCACCGATGCGGGAGATGAACTGCCGCCGATGGAAAAAGGAGATGATAATTCGAATGTTCAGGAGAACTAAGAATGTGTGCAACGAAAGTGGCGAGCAGGTGTGCACGTCGGATCTGGAACTGAGGGACTCTGGTCTCCACCAGGACACTGGTCACCGGACTAAAAGCTCCATCGCTAGGCGAATGCCACAGTGGCGCAGTGGGTCGAGTACATTCAATGCTGAGGGCGCCTCTGAACTATAAACCACACTTCAGTAATCAAGGTGGGATTGAACAAGGGCTTTGTAGAGCTGCAGCTGAGTCGAGTCATCTGCACCCCAGTTGGTGTTGCTCAGGCAGCGCAAGGCATTGAGATGCTACCAGCACTTCCGCTTAAGCTGACGAAGGTGAAGTAGCCAAGTCAATTGGGCGTCGAAAACCAGTCCTAAGAATCGATATGTCTCCACTTCAGTGAATGGATCGTCATGAAGGTAAGGTTGTGGTTCCTGATAAACAGTACAACGTTGACAGAAGTGCATGATACACGACTTAGCCGCCGAAAACTAAAAGCCATGGTCAAGAGCCCATAACTGCGCCTTGCAGATGGCTACCTGTAGGTGCCGCTCAACAACACCATAACTAATGGAGCAGTACGAAATACAGAAGTCGTCTGCATACAGAGAGGGTGAGACAGGCGGCCCTACAGCTGCTGCTAGACCATTAATGGCCACTAAAAATACTGATACACCCAATACGGAGCCCTGCGGGACCCTGCTCTCCTGGTTATGGGGGGGGGGGGGGAGACACTATGGGAGGCAACAACTTGGACACGAAAGTACTCAGCGACAGGAGGGCCTCGGAGACCCCACCCGTATGATGTGGCAAGCATATGATGCCGCCAGGTGGTTGCATACGCTTTGCGTTGGTCAAAAAAGATGGCAACAAGGCGTAGGCGTCTGGAAGAGGCTGTTCACATGGCATACTCGAGAGAGACAAGATTATCAGTGGTAGAACACCCCTCGCAGAAGCCGCCCTGACATGGAGCCAATAGGCCACGTGATTCCAGGACCCAAACCAACAGTCGACACACCATACATTCCAGCAGCTTACAAACATCGTTGGTAAGGCTGATGGGCCGATAGCGATCAATATCCAGCGGGTTTTTACTAGGTTTTAGCACCGGAACGATAGTAATTTCCCGCCACTGCGGTGGAAGGACGCCATCGCAACAGAATGGGTTGAAGATGACGAGAAGATGCTGCTTGTAGCCAGATGAGAGATATTTAATCATCTGGCTGTGGATCCGATCGGGCCCAAGAGCTGTGTCGGGGCAATGTGTAAGGGCATTTGGGAGCTCCCACTCTGTAAATGGGGCGATATAGGATTCACTGTGGTGTGTAGTGAATGAGAGGACTTTCCCTTCCAGCCGCTGTTTGAGAGTGCGAAAGACTGGGGGTTAGGTCTCTGACATCTCCGTCCAGACTTGGGAAGGTGACTATGGCACTCAATGGTAAACACGTACCTCTCCCAACACTTCTGTTTCCGTCTTTTCATAAGCTGGTGTACACGGACATGGAGCCACTTAAAGGCTATCAGATGCTCTAGGGAACAGCTGATGCCGCTATAGAGCTTTCCAACGCTCTGTAGTTGCCTCAGTGACATCTGGCGATCTGCAAGGACTGTCTTTCGCTGGGGGCACTCTAAAGAGCGAGAGATCGCGTTTTCTACACCAGAAACGATTGTGGTAGTAACATCTATGTTACCATGTGGGGGAGAGTCAATGGTGAGAGCAGAGGCGAAAGTTTCCCAGTTCTCCTTGTTTAAAGCCCATCTGGGAAGGCATCAGTGGACCTGACGCTGGGGCAGCGACAAGAAGATGGCGAAGTGGTCACTACCACACAGGTTGTCATGTGCTCTCCAGTGGATAGATGGGAGAAGTCCTGGGCTGCAAACTGATAAATCAATGGTCGAGTAACTATGTAGAGCTACACTGAAATGTGTGGTGGCCCTAGTACTCAAAAGGCAGAGGTCGAACTGAGACAGTAAAGTTTAGACACATCTGCCTCGGCCATTAAGGATGGCGCCACCCCACAAGGAGTTACGGGCGTTAAAATCTCCCATGAGTAGGAGAGGTTTAGGGAGTTGATCAATCGGAGCAGCAAATACATTCAGGGGTACTACACCATTTGGAGGAAGACATACATTGCACACAGTTATTTCCAGTATCATCCATATTCTGACAGCCGCGGCTTCAAGAGGGGTTTGAAGAGGCACAGGTTCACTGCACACAGAGTTTAGGACATAAACGCAAACTCCAGCTGACCTATTTTAGTAGCTATAGTTCCTGTAATATCCCTTACTGATGCAGAGGGCAGGAGTCTGCATTGCAGGGAACTATGTTTCCTGGGAGCAATGCAGGAAGCAGGTGTAAAGCTTAACACTTTCCGTAGCTCAGCCAGGCAGTGGAAGAAACCGCCGCAATTCCACTGAAGGATGTCGTCATCGTGAGACTGGGAAGGCATGAAACATTCAATGAGGCAGTTTATCACTCAGGGTGACCTGCTGCCACCAAATGTTTGCCTGAGCAGTCTATATCCATTGTGTCTGAGGGTCCGACGAGATCCAGGTCCGCAGCAGACGCCAGAATCTCCACCCCACCCTTAGCCATAGAGCTTGTAGGTAGCAGTGGTGTGGGTGTCACCTCATGTTTCTTGTTCTTGGGGACTTCTTTTTCGATTTCTCGCACTGTTCTTTGGGTTTCCCTGGCTGGGAGAACTTCACTGAAACAGTCGCCGGGACTGATGATGAGCATGAATCCCTACGTCCAGTGGCTTTTGAGATCTTCAGCCTCTGGCAGGTGTCATCTTCCCCACTAGCAGAAACCTGGGAAGGGAGTCACCTAAGGGACATCCTTCCTAATGAGAGGAGCCAAAAAAGCCTTAGGCTTCTCTGCCTGAGAAGTGGGGACTGAAATCCCCGATGATTGGGGGTTGTTACTCCTGATGTCCCCCCTGCGGGTCCGGGGATTAGAATAGGCCCGAGGTATTCCTGCCTGTCGTAAGAGGCGACTAAAAGGAGTCCATCCCCCTCACGGGGGTAGTTAGCGCCTGCGTCCGGAGACGGACGGTTTCACGACCTATAATCGTGGTCTTTTTGGTTTTTCACTTCTCGTTTCTTCCTTCCTTTTGTTGGTTCCTTTCTTTGCTCTTCTCCACTTCACTGTCTTCCTTACTCTTTCCCTTGACTCCTCCTTGCCTTCTCATTGCCTTTTTCTCCTTGCCTTCTCATTGCCTTTTTCTCCTTGCCTTCTCATTGCCTTTTTCTCCTTGCCTTCTCATTGCCTTCTTCTCCTTGCCTCCTTCTCCTTGCTTTCTCATTGCCTTCTTCTCCTTGCCTTCTTCTCCTTGCCTTCTCTGGTCTCCGCCTCGGCGTTTGAGACAGTCTGTCCTCTTTCTCCCTCTCTCTTCTTTTTCCTCTTCTTCCTTCCTCCCTGTGCGTGTCTGAAGGCCGACCCACGCGTTCGCACGCGTAGCCGGTGACGGGGTAACGCGTAAGTCCCCGCCCTGGGTAGACATGTAAGGCACGCGCGTACCCCCTGGTAAAGGCCAGGCCCGGGGAGGGGTGATTGCCTGAGCAGATACCTTCTGACCATGCCGATTGGTCCCTCCGTCTGTTTCTCGGGAGGTGTGACCTGAGGTGTAAACATTCACCTAAGGCGGGAGTGCCCTCTGAGAGGGTCCCCACAAGGAAGGAGCGCGCCATCGGAGACGCTGGCAATCATGGGGGATTCCTCCGCAATGGATTCTACTCCATCGCTTTCGACTTCGACCCACAAACGGAAACGTGACCAGCCAACAGTGACAAAAATACTACCGCCTGCCCCACAGTTCCTCGTAGTTTCTCGATCTGAGGACGGAAAGGATTTTTCCTCTGTCAACCCTTTCGTTATCCAGAAGGGCGTAGATGCCATAGCCGGATCTGTCAAATCTTGTACCAGGTTGCGTAACGGTACCTTATTACTAGAAACTGAGAGTGCCTTTCAGGCACAAAAACTGCTTCGGGCCACACTCTTGTACACGTTCCCTGTCCGGGTGGAGGCCCACCGCACTTTGAATTCGTCTCGTGGTGTAGTCTATAGTAGCTCTCTCGACGGATTGACTGACGAGGAGCTTCAATCTTTCCTCGCTGAGCAGGGCGTGACGGCTGTCCATCGGGTCATGAAAAAGGTCAACAATGACCTTGTACCGACCCGGACACTTTTCTTAACCTTCGATAGTGTTAAGCTGCCATCGCGCATCAAGGCGGGCTACGAGGTTATTTCTGTTCGCCCCTATGTCCCGACACCTACGCGCTGCTACCAGTGTCAGCGTTTCAATCACACTCGACAGTCTTGTTCCAATGCGGCTAAATGTGTCACTTGTGGCAGGGATGCCCATGAGGGTGACTGTCCACCTCCGTCTCCTCGTTGTGTGAACTGTCAGGGTGACCATGCCGCATCCTCCCGCGACTGTCCTGTCTATAAGGAAGAACGCTGTATCCAGGAAATTCGAGTCAAAGAGAAAGTGTCCACCTCGGCTGCTCGCAAGCTATTGGCTAGTAGGAAGCCCACGATGCTCCCAGCGGGGAAATACAGCACTGTCCTCGCCTGTCCTCGCCTCTCCTCGGCCTACCCGGGAGGTAGCAACCCAGACATGCGATCTGAACTTCAGCACCACGGTCGTCCGTTCGGCCAGTGCTAAGGTCGCGCGGTCGACGTCTCCTCTTCCTCCCATCACCCCACAGACACCAGCCACTTCCTCAGCTTCTGCTCAGTCGAAGACCCCGAAGTCAGATGCACGGGCCTTCAAGAAGGAACCATCCCGTGCAGACTTCCTCCGTCCCTCGACCTCCCAGCCTTCGACCGGTACTTCCACCAAACGTCCTTCTAAAAAGGCGTATAGGAAGCACAGTTCTCCTTCTCCACTGCGGCGCCTTTCTTCTCCTGCGCCACCCAGCGGTTGCCGCCCCAGGCCGTCATCCGTTTCGCCTGGCCGCACCGCTGGTAGCCGAACATCTGGCCGTTCACCGGCGGAGGAAGCTCCCCCTCCCGGCCATCCTCCTGAGATGGCCGATGACCCTATAGACCCCATGGACGATGACTGTCCGCCTCCTGCTAGCGGCGGCAGTGCTCGCTCGAAGCCAGGCCCTAAGCGGCCTTCGAGGTGACCCCTTCTCTCATCTTCCTTTTCTTACGATGGCACTTATTAACTGGAATATTCGCAGCGTTCGCTCCAACCGAGAGGACTTGAAGTTGCTGCTCCGCTCGCATCGTCCGCTCGTCGTAGCCCTCCAGGAAACGAAGCTACGCCCATGCGATCAAATTGCCTTGGCACACTACAGCTCTGTGCGTTTTGACCTACCCCCTGTGGTAGGTATCCCAGCTCATGGAGGGGTTATGTTGCTGGTCCGGGATGATATTTACTACGATCCCATCACGTTGCACACCGGCCTGCAGGCAGTTGCCATCCGCATTACTCTCCCCACTTTTACGTTTTCCTTTTGTACCGTTTACGCTCCATCGTCATCTGCCGTTACCAGGGCAGACATGACGCAACTTATTGCTCAGCTACCTGCACCATTTTTGTTAACTGGAGACTTCAATGCCCACCATCCTCTTTGGGGCTCTCCAGCATCCTGCCCGAGGGGCTCCTTGTTAGCAGACCTTTTCAACCAGCTCAATCTTGTCTGCCTCAATACTGGCGCCCCTACTTTTCTTTCGGACACATCTCATACCTATTCCCATTTAGACCTCTCTATATGTACTCCCCAACTTGCACGCCGGTTTGAGTGGTATGCACTTGCTGATACATATTCGAGCGACCACTTCCCGTGTGTTATCCATCTCCTGCAGCATACTCCCTCTCCGTGCTCCTCTCGTTGGACCATCTCCAAGGCAGACTGGGGGCTCTTCTCTTCCAGGGCGACCTTTCAGGATCAAACCTTCACATGCTGCGATCGTCAGGTCGCACACCTCACGGAAGTCATTCTCGCTGCTGCTGAATATTCCATCCCTCACCCTACTTCTTCTCCACGTCGCGTACCGGTCCCCTGGTGGACCGCAGCATGTAGGGACGCTATACGTGCTCGTCGACGTGCTTTACGCACCTTTAAACGCCACCCTACGGTGGCGAATTGTATTAATTATAAACGATTACGTGCTCTGTGTCGTCGTATTATTAAAGAAAGCAAGAAAGCCAGCTGGGCTGCTTTCACCAGCACCTTCAACAGTTCTACTCCTTCTTCTGTTGTCTGGGGTAGCCTACGCCGGCTACCTGGCACTAAGGTCCACTCCCCAATTTCTGGCTTGAAGGTCGCGAATGAAGTCCTTGTGGCCCCTGAGGCTGTCTCCAATGCCTTCGGCCGCTTTTTCGCCGAGGTTTCGAGCTCCGCTCATTACCACCCTGCCTTCCTCCCCCGCAAACAGGCCGAGGAGGCTAGGCCACGTGACTTCCGCTCCTCGAATTGTGAAAGTTATAATGCCCCATTCACCATGCGGGAACTCGAAACCGCACTTGGCCGATCACGGTCCTCCGCTCCAGGGCCTGATTCTATTCATATTCAGATGCTGAAGAACCTTTCTCCTGCGGGTAAAGGTTTTCTTCTTCGTACATACAATCGCATCTGGATTGAGGGACATGTTCCCGCATGCTGGCGCGAGTCTATTGTTGTCCCGATTCCTAAGCCGGGGAAGGACAAGCACTTGCCTTCCAGTTATCGACCTATCTCGCTTACAAGCTGTGTCTGTAAAGTGATGGAGCGAATGGTTAACTCTCGATTGGTTTGGCTGCTCGAGTCTCGCCGCCTACTTACCAATGTACAATGTGGATTTCGAAGGCGCCGCTCTGCTGTCGACCATCTGGTTACCTTGTCGACCTTCATCATGAATAACTTCTTGCGGAAGCGTCCGACCGCGGCTGTGTTCTTTGATTTGGAGAAGGCTTACGACACCTGTTGGAGGGCGGGCATTCTCCGCACCATGCATACGTGGGGCTTTCGCGGTCGCCTCCCTCTTTTTATTCGTTCCTTTTTAATGGATCGACAGTTTCGGGTACGTGTGGGTTCTGTCCTGTCCGACACCTTTCGCCAGGAGAATGGGGTGCCACAGGGCTCAGTTTTGAGCGTCGCTCTCTTCGCCATCGCGATCAATCCAATAATGGATTGCCTCCCAGCTGATGTATCAGGCTCCCTTTTCGTGGACGATTTTACCATCTATTGCAGCGCGCAGTGTCCACGTGTCTTGGAGCGCTGTCTTCAGCGTTCTCTTGACCGTCTTTACTCCTGGAGTGTCGCCAATGGCTTCCGTTTTTCTGCCGAGAAGACGGTCTGTATTAACTTCTGGCGCTACAAAGAGTTTCTCCCACCGTCCATACGACTCGGTCCCGTTGCTCTCCCACTCGTGGAGACAATCAAATTTTTAGGCCTTACCTTTGACAGGAAACTTAGCTGGTCTCCACATGTGTCATATTTGGCCGCCCGTTGTACCCGTTCTTTAAATGTCCTCCGTGTTCTCAGTGGTATGTCGTGGGGAGCGGATCGAACCGTCCTACTTCGTCTATATCGGTCGATCGTCCGCTCCAAGCTGGATTATGGGAGCTTCGTATACTCCTCTGCACGGCCATCCATCTTACGCCGCCTCAACTCCATACAACATCGGGGTTTACGACTTGCGATCGGAGCATTTTATACCAGTCCCGTAGAGAGTCTTCATGCTGACGCTGGCGAATTGCCACTCACCTACCGGCGCGATATACTGCTTTGTCGGTATGCCTGTCGGCTACTGTCAATGCCCGACCATCCTTCTTATCGTTCCTTTTTTGACGACTCTCTTGACCTTCAATACGGGTTGTATGTCTCTGCCTTGCTACCCCCTGGAGTTCGCTTTCGTCGCCTCCTTCAACACCTTCATTTTTCACTCCCTGCAACCTTTCGAGTGGGCGAGAGCCGCACGCCACCTTGGCTCCAGGCTCAGGTCCGCGTTCACCTCGACCTCAGCTCGCTCCCAAAAGAGGTCACCCCCGGTTCGGTCTACCACTCCCGTTTTTTGGAACTTCGTTCGAAGTTCAACAACATGACTTTCATTTATATAGATGGCTCTAAGACCAATGACGGGGTCGGGTGTTCCTTTATTGTCGGGGCACAAAGTTTCCAATACCGGCTCCATGGCCATTGTTCGGTCTTCACAGCTGAGCTCTTTGCCCTCTACCAGGCTGTTCTGTACATCTGCCGCCACCGACATTCTGCTTATGTCATCTGCTCAGATTCCCTGAGCGCCATCCAGAGCCTCAGTGATCCGTACCCGGTTCACCCTTTCGTACACCGGATCCAACGCTCTCTTCAGCAGCTGGTGGACGTCGGTACGCCGGTTAGCTTTATGTGGGTTCCTGGCCATGTCGGTATCCCTGGGAACGAAGCTGCAGATGCCGCGGCCAAGGCTGCGGTCCTCCAGCCTCGGACAGCTTCTTGTTGTGTCCCTTCGTCCGATTTTAGCAGGGTCATTTGTCGGCGCGTTGTGTCGCTGTGGCATGCCGATTGGGCTGCACTTACCGACAACAAGCTTTGGGCCTTAAAACCTCTTCCCGTGGCTTGGACGTCCTCCTCACGCCCTTCTCGGCGGGAGGAGGTCGTTTTAGCAAGGTTAAGAATTGGACACTGCCGGTTCAGCCATCGCCATCTGCTGACGGCTGCGCCGGCGCCGTTCTGCCCATGTGGGCACTTGCTGACGGTTCGTCACATTTTAATGTCCTGTCCCGATCTTAAAACACTGCGCCTCGATCTTAACCTGCCTACTACTTTAGATGCCATTTTAGCGGATGACCCACGAGCAGCTGCTCGTGTTCTTTGTTTTATCAATTTGACAAACCTAGCTAAGGACATTTGATGATGTTTTTTAATCCTATGCCTGTCAGTCTGTCTTTTATTGTGTTTTCCCTTTTAGTTGTTGTTGTCAACTTGTGCCTCGCGGTGCATTCTTAGAGTAGTCAGGGCGCTAATGACCATTGAAGTTGTGCGCCCGAAAACCACAAAAAAAAAAAAAAACTCCTGATGTAGGTGGTGCGGGAGCAACAGGGAGGGAAGTGCCCCCCACCATCAAGGGGGCAGGTGTAGTCTCACAGTAATGAGAGGCGACAGGAATTAGAGGACCTGAAGGGGCGATAACTGTTATCGAAGTGGCGGCATATGAGGTGGTCATAGCCACAGGATGTAGGTGCTCAAATTTCCTCTTAGCCTCAGTGTAGGTCAGTTGTTCCAGGGTCTTTTAGTTCATGATTTTCCTGTCTTTCTGTAAAATCCTGCAGTCTGGCGAGCAAGGTGAGTGATGCTCTCCACAGTTGACAGATGGGAGTCGGGACACATGGAGTGTTGGGATGCGATAGACATCCACAATCTCTTCAACGGGGCTGGAAGTACAGCAGGAATACATATGGCAGAACTTCCAACACTTAAAGCACCGTATTGGGGGAGGGATATATGGATTGACGTCACAGCGGTAGACCATCACCATGACCTTCTTGGCCTTGGAGGGTGACATTACCCAAGATGAAGGCACTGGTGGCAACCTGGTTATCCCTCAGACCCCGATGGACGTGCTGGACGAAATGAACACATCACCCTCTAAATTGGGGTGCAGCTCATCATCAAACTGCACAAGAAGATCCTATGGAATATAATAACCAGAACCACATTTAAGCTCTCATGAGGCATCATGGTAACAAACAGTCCCCATCTTGCCACAAGCAAGTAATGCCTGTGACTGGGCAGAGGATACTAATTTTATCAAAACTGACCCAAAGCGCATTTTGGACAAGCCCTTCGCCTCCCCATACTTGTTCTCCAAATGCTCCACATAAAACTGAGGCTTCATGCACACTAAAGATTCCCCATCAACTCTCGTACATGTGAGGTACCAGGATGAATAAGCTTCACTGCCATCTTTAGCCTCCCATAGTGTGGCCAGGAAGAGGAACGCCTTGGGGTCACATTTCTTAGTATTAACGTTACTTCGTCCGCTTAGAGAGTGCTGGCGGCGGAGCACCAGAAAGAGATGTCGTACTAAGCTTCATGCAATCTGCCCTGATGCCCCTCCACTCCAACCAGAGGCCCTTCCCATGGGCGCCACCCAGCCACAGCAGAGGCCACCTGGCAGGATAGCTCGATGACCCAGGGTGACACATCTACTCCTTGGCATACATGGGGAGTTAACGGCACAGGCATCAGCAGATCGATCCCTGTGTTGTCAGGGGCTACAATCAACAGGGTACATGGCGGCCCCACTACAATGGACTAGCTACTGTGGTGGATATGAGGTGCAAAGAAGTCCATTGTCAGCATCAGCACAGAAAGTGACACTGCATAGTGCAGGGTGGAAAACGCACCCAGGAAGGTTTCCTTGCCCAGTAGATGGAGAATGGTCGAGACTGCAATGCAACGACGAGAATGTGGACTAAAGATCTCAATGCATGATTGACTCAATCACCATGTAAGGCGTCTTTCCCCAAGTGGTTTGCTCTTCGGGAAAATTTTAAAAAAATGGAGGTGAAACCCCACCGGGGACCATCACTTAAAGGCCGAAAGGTCTCCTCTTACGACAGGCAGGAATACCTCGGGCTATTCTAATCACCAGACTCGCAGGGGGACCAAGGCATGGAAATTACACTTTATCCAGTCACCTGTTACGCGTCAGACGCATGGGATGGCCTTAAACAGTGCACTGGGAGGAAGAAAAAAAGGCGAATCTCAAATGTCGAAGCGGAGGAATGGTATGAGATGGGGAATGAAGAAAGCAAAAAGGAACAAGAAACAGTGGAGAGATTGTTCTGCATTTTCAGTAGTGGACATCAGAACACATTCCCAAAAACATCCCACAAGGGAGTATGAAAAAGAGCAGCAAAAGGATAGACATGTAGCACAGAAGGGGAAAGATGCTGCAATGGCTGGGGGCACCGTAGTAGCCAAGCACAAACTGGCCAAGGAGCATTGGGGCCCCTTGGGGGAGGGGGGGGGGGTGCACATTGACCTCAAATGCATTCATTGCTGCAGTGCTGTTCATCTACAATGTATTCAAAGTTGTTATTGTTGCAGGTGCTTCTCCAAGTCGGCAGATGATAGTCTTCTTCACCCATTGCAGATGTGACTAAGTAATTAAGCATCAGAGTGCAAGTAACACACAGAACTATGGGGGGTTGGGGGAGGGGGTGGAAGAGGAACAAAAATACGTACCTATAAGACTACTGGACTCAAATTTACCTCTTGCTAGCGCCTTACAAACGAGTATTTCCATTGTATGCTTTAATATCTGCTGGTTCTATTGGCACTATTGATGATGCTGCTAGCAAGTCTGCCTGTAGTTTCATCGAAGCAACTCTTGTGTATAACCAAAAACTACATTCCTTTGCTTATATCAACTTATGGCAGACCAGTATTCACATCCATGGTTTTATGCATGATGGCAACTGAGCACGTGTGTGTGTGTGTGTGTGGGTGGGGGGGGGGGGGGTTTACAGCTTACGGACTCGCAAAGGCGAGGTTATCAGCACAGCACCCTTACACACACTAAAGCAAACGAATGTGGAAAAATTATTAAGACGCGATCGTACACACTAGGACAACCGGAGATAATAGAAGGTGCTATACAGGAGACTAAAACACGCGTAAAACGAGATGAGAGCTAAACGGAAAGCAGAGGAAAATGTCACTGATTGGCTCACCCATATTTTAAGTAAGTGGGCAGTCACCCTGTGAACATATTAAAACCACCTCCATAAAATCGCGGTAAAAACGTTGGACGAATCACAAACTTTAAAACTAACCACATTCGTTTGATCATTACGTAAAATAGACGGCAAATGCGTCAGCAAATCAGCTGCGACCTGGTCTGAAAATCAAACGTAGTCCAATAAAATGTGGCGCACAGTGATGTGTACGCCACAAGCGCCACGCGTTGGAGGGTTATCTCGCTGGAGCAAGATGCCATGTTTCATAGGGCTGTGGCCCATTCAAAGACTGGTGACGAGGACCTCACTACCTCAATGTGGCTGGAAGGAGGTACGCCACAGCCGTGTTGTGGGATTTACTACACAGAGGCTATTGTTGCATCATTTGGAGTATGAGTGGTTGGAAGTGACCAAGACTCTCTAGCTTAACAGCGAGGAGATACCGTATAGAGGGATGACACACTGAAATACCTGATCAAGCCACGCCTCATTGGCTACTAGATCCGCCGTTTCATTCCCCACACTTCTCATGTGCTGGTACCCAGCAGAATAACACCACCTTCCCCAGTCGTTGTAGATGTAGGAGTGCACTTTGGATAGACTAGACTACTTTATCTGCTGGGTATAAACGTTTCAGCGAATGAAAGGGACTAAGACAATCGGAACACACAAACAATTTAAACAGGCTTGAGACAGCCTTACCATGAGAACACAATCCAGGGAAACAGAACCACCAATCCATAAATAACAGCTTCATAGTCGTGATGCTCAGATAAAAGTCTGGTCTCGTGCTTCCGTTTCTGATGTTTTCTATCTCTCTTGTCATCAGGAATCTAAAATCACTCTGGGCCTGTCCAGTAACCAGGTTGGCTGACGGTTAAAACCCTGGATTTTGGATTGTACTTGCAACGTGTGCTCGAGTCACTTGGCGTGGAGCAAGTGGATCCCAAACGGCATTGTGGCTCGTGGACTGTTGGAAAAAGGACGTTCCAGAGGCAGACTGGCAACAGTATGGCGTGTGGGTGAAGTCAGAGTTGCAACGAAATTACATGCCTGATGCATCACGAGAAGCTGCCACCAGATGGTAAGTGGCAGTTCCCCCGCCTCACCCCAAAGTCTGGGTATTGCACTGGTCCTATAAGCATCTGTGGCCAGCTGTAGCCTTTTATGGTGGACACCATCAATGATCTACAAATAAGGCCTCACCAATCCATAAACGGTGCAGCAATAGTCCAGGCACAAATGCTTGAAACTGGAGGACACACACTCTGTCCACTCCCCAAGACCTCTGGCTAAGGCACTTTAAGATTTTCAGTACCTTCAGGGCTCTAGTTTTCAGGTCTCTCGGGTGTGGCAATTACTACAATTTGAAGTCAAAAACAGATTCCCAGAAACCTCACTGCGTCTTTAAAATTTAGCATGGTGTCTGTATATGCAAGGCAGGTAAATTAAAAACATCACACTCGTGAACTTATCTGCAGAAAACTCACCTACACACTGTCAGTTGTTCCTGGTGGCTCGCTGCTGCAACACTGGAGGAGAAACAGAAAAACAGCAAAATTGTCCGCAAATAAGGAACACTGTACAGGAATCCTTACCCCAGATGTGATACTGCTTATGACTACAGCAAAGAGCTTAACTCTTTAAACACTGCCCTGAGGGACTCAGATCTCTTGCTCAAAACCATCTGACAGAGTGTCACCATCTCTGATCCTAAAAAACCGCTGGGAAAGGAAAGACTGTATGGAGATACTGAGATGGCCCCGAAAGCCCAATTGATGCAGTCCTCCGAGAATAGTGTCTCCAAGTAGTATCGTACGTCTTACTGATTTCAAAGAATATACCAATACAGTGATGGTTGTATAGGAAAGACTGCTGAATAGCCGCCCTCTCACAGGGGCAGGCTGTTGACAGTGGATCAAAATATTCGGAATCCACACAGAGCAGCTAAGGAGTTGCCTGGTCTCTAACAACCAGATCAGACGACTGCTAACCATTCACTCTAGAGTCTTTCCTACACAGCTCATTAAGACGCTATTCCGATAACTACTGGGACAGGTACGTAACTTTCCTGGTTTGAGGAGAGGTGTCGAAAGCGCCTCTCTCCACGAGATGGGGAAGTTACCTTTCTGCTGTATAAGAGTAAAACATATGAAGAGGATTTTCTTTGCTTGCTTAAACATTTACCAACAGCGTCAGTTACGGATCTGATCATGGCCAGGTGCTGTATCACGAGTTTGACAGGTCTTATTCCAGTTCCCACATGGAGAAAGGGTTGTTTTAAGTCTCTGAATCGTTGGATCTAAAGTCCAGTTTTAGTCTCGCTGCAGTCACACGGTAACGAAACGCCAGATCGTGGCTGGCATTTGCAGTAGTGTGCGTAAAATTCTCCGCGAGTGTCTGATTGATGTCTGCATGCAAAGTTTGGAGATATCAGCATTTCAGCACTGCTGCTATTGGTGAATGCCGGAAATCCTCTCAATGGCTTCCCAGTCAAACACAAACTCTTATAGAACAAGTGAAATGGTTGATGGAGTCCAGGAACGCTCGCCATGAATTTTTCATAATCTCAGTAATCATGCATCAGGTTTTTGGCTCTTGTGCTGGAGAGGCTATGAGGTTGTCTACCATAGGATAGCTTTTAAATCGGCTATTTCAGGTGGCTGCACGGCTCTCGTCCATCCACAAAGGTAGATATCACCTCATAAGATGACATGAGGACTTCAGAATGGGTCAGTGGCACGATGGATCACTTGGCTGATATGGCCCCCCATACCTGGATGCTGTCACAATGTTCAGACACAACTAGCTGGCTGAACAGTTCAGCGTGGTCCTTCGCCACCCATGACGTTTCGACAGCAGTTGCTTGTAGGTTGGTAGCCAGAGTGAGAGCAGAGGAGTGCTGCATGTTACTGACAAACACAAAAACATCTCCCTAGGGTCTCCCCAGTCAGGTCACCCTTTCAGTGAAGGGTATAGTCACATAGCACATAGGTGTCAGTCGCTTTAAAATCTGTTTATAATAAACAGAGGCACTGACGGGGTTCCTGTCCTAGAAGTCTCAATTCTTTCACATGTGTGAACTTATTACAGTTCCACACTGAGCACTCCACTATCCAACAATTCCTTCCTGTATCTTCCTTTCTTCAAGAAAGACACTGCAGTCCCTGTTCCAGACAGGGTGATCATCAAAGCGGTTTACACACCATCATATTTGCCCCAAGTGGCTGCTACCTTACAACCTGAGGCGGTCTAACCAAAGACATGGCATGTCAAACAGCACGTGGGGCTAAGCTTTCAGCAATCTCCTCTAGCACTTTTTCACCTTTTTACATACAAAATTTCTCTAAGGTCCTTTCTTTTCGTTCATAAACACATACCGATCAGCATTCGTTCTGTTACTCAACACTGATAGAGTATGTGTAAATCCCAAGTCTGGAAGACTGGCTACATGAGCCCTCTTGTTTGGGCATTGGTACCTACCAGCGGCCCACCCTTCCTGCTGGAAGGAGGAAGAGAAGATTTAGAAGGATCCAATGCTGGTCCGATGAGCAGCCAGGGAAATAAAAGTCCACCTAGACCTCTGTATGTCTAGGTAAGCCATGTACGACTGAGGTATGGTAGGTTCCCCAGAGGTTTCTCACTAATGACTGTTCCGCGATAAGAGCCATGAATCTCATCAATGTGCAGCACACCCTGAGATTGAGGGACGTTTTATAAAGGTTTTTACCATCCTCGTGATCTGGACGGTCAAGTCAAGACCCCTACTGCCTGTGACACGTACCATTCCACTGCTGCGCTAAACAGTGGTCGCTGAAGCACACCCAGAGCTCACGGTGACGGGACTGGAGGTCGCTAAGCCCATACTCAGCAAACAAATGCTGAGCCCCTGATGGGCACCTGATCACAGCTACACAGAGGCCCCCCAATATCGTGTGCCACTTCCACCACCGTTTTTCTATGTCTGTGCAGCCGAAGTGACGACAAAGTGTGCATCTGCACTGAAATACAGTTAATGTGCCGGACCAAAGACTACGAAGAATTCAGACAGAGATACTCTGCGCACTGTAAAAGGTGCCTGCATCCACTAACAATGCACTAGACACTGCTATCCAAAAACGGACCTTTTGCTGGCATTTGATGGTGCAAAAGCCATCAGTACTAGTATCAGGCGTAGCGTAGTCCTCTATGCACTGCTTCTAGAGTAATAATAATACTAATGGAAGGTAGTGAGATCAACTCTTTATTCCATCAGTACGGTCTCACGAGATCCTTGGGGACCATCCAAAGACATCGGGCAGGTGCCATCACACACAGGCCACCAACGAGCCTGCTGTCGTTATCTGGACGGGGGAGGGGGGGGGGGGGAGGGGAGGAGAGGCAGACGGAGCAGAGGCAGCGAGCAGCATGGCTCTACCCAGACATAAGTACACTGACGAGCATTTTAAAAACTATGACTAAAACCTGTACTTTTCCCTGTTGTGTTTTCCCAAGAGCTGTGAGCATATCTCTCCCCCCCTCTTCCCCCCTCTTCTTTGTAGACATCGTGAAATGTGGTGCAGTCGGTGCTAATGTTATAACGTAATATTTTCACTTCGGTTGGTGGCCCCCATGGTATAATTCCAAACAAGGGAAGATCGACATAACCAGAAATTAGCATCATCTCGCAGATGCGAAACATCGTACTATTCGCTTGTACGACGTGTTGTCCAAAAGTAACCGTAGTTTTTGGTTTCCTTAAATAGTCATTCATCAACACAACCTTGTGCCCTTCAGTGTACTCCCCTTCAGAACACACACGCGCCAGACCTTTTCCAGTCTTGGTAGCAGTTCTGCAACTCACTTTTCGTTATACCGTTCAGCCTCTTCTTTATCTCATCAGTGGTAACAAAATGTTATTTTATGATTCTACTGAGCCTTGGGAATAGAAAGAAGTCTAGGGGTACAGGGCACTGCCAGGCGAGAACGTTGGCTGAGGCAAAAAAAAAAAAAATTGTTTTGCCAAAAATTCACGTATTCCTTATTGACCGTTGTAATTAAAGAAATCAGTGAGAAGAACCCTCACATATGATCGTGATTGTCGAAGTTTGCTCTTCCTACAGTCTGCATTGGCATGGTTTGGCTCCTATACCCATCTTTCGTCACCTGCTAAACCTTTTTTAGAAGTTCTGTATCGTTGACTTCATTCATCAATTCCGGAGCTATGCCTAAGCGGCGTTGCTTTTGGCCGACGTTCAACAATTTTGGAAAAACTTTGCTGCTAGACGTTTCATTCCCAAGATATATGAAAAAAATTGCTTGATATGAGCCGAAGGCTTTGCCGATGTCGTCAGAATCCTCTCCGATGGTTTCAACGGTTTTCCAGAACCATTTTTTGCTTCTTCTGCATGTATAATTTAGGTGCTAGGTAGTCCAGGACGGTCTTCGTCTTCAATGTCTTCTCGACCCTCTTTGAGTAAGACAAGAGAGTGGTATAAGTGTTTCCTAGGGGATTCGCAATCAATATTTCGAATGCGGTGTTGCACTTCATTCCTCTTCTGAAGTAAAATTTTATTCAAATTCTTTCATACATCTTCAAAAGTAAAAACTCTCCCACCACCCTAAAACACATGTAACCATTTCGGTTCTTATCAAACTAAACATTGAGAACAGGTGAAAATACAAATATACCTTCGAAGACATCCTTTTTTCAATTTTTTTATCATGTTGTTTCACATGATTCTGATATAGTAATGTATCTTATACAACTCTCTGAACATTCGTTGCTTCAGAATAAATATGGTCTTGTTTTTAGAAAAAGAAAAATAATTCTGGCGCTGGTCGGGGGCAATTAGCCATTAATGTTAGCTCACTTATGAGGCAGCAGATGTAATACAGAACGGCGGTTCGAAGGTTGTCGTCCCGAATCCCTGTGCAGCTTCATTGTTTCGGCCTATCCGCAAAATAAAAAATTATCTCAATGCATTAGATTTACGAGTATTAATATTTTGGTAACGGTATAAAAGGAAGGGTAAAGGAAACTTAAGAACTGGAAATAAATGTCCAGGAAGATATATGCAATTCACATACTTTCATTATTTTACAGCTAATTTACACCTGCTGTGGTGATACTCAACGTGAAAAGAGGAAAGCCGTAATTATTTCGGTATCTTGCACTTGTCCTACACGCCACATTTTTACAACTTGGGCTACGTGGTTGCCTAAAATTTTCCATTGACACTCGAACTTTGCGATTCATCGCACAGTTTGCCAACAAAGTGTTACCCAGTAATTCCCCAGATTTTGATGAGGATAGTTGGTGATGAGGAATTTTGTATTTGGATTTGTTTGAGGGCGCAGGAAGAACTGACGTCATAAGCGCCGTTGACGTTGAATGAAATGTGTTTCGATGTAGTCTTCTCGGTCTACGATTTCTTTCTCATTCTGGATTATCCGATTTCAGCTCAATGGGAACATAGTGCTCACGTGCAGCTGCTGAGCGCTGTTAAATGCCAAAATGAAACTAATGGAATCTTAGTCCTGTACACTTTAATTACTGCAAATTACTTTCAAGAGATAACTGTGTCAACTTTCCCTTGGTCTGCTTTTCACGAATATGTTAAACATGATACACTGACCATTATCCCGGTTGTTTTGCAGTGCCAGTAACGTAAACATTGAAAATAAAGTAATAGTTCTCACACAGACTCGACCCTGCGACCCTCTATTTACCGTTGTGTATCCCTTCCGCCGTGCCAACCGTTGCATGGAACCTACGCTGACAGACGGCCCATGCATCGGCCGACCTACCCTAAAAACTCAATTTTTTCCAAGCTCTTGACCATAGGTAGCTCCTCTTCCTGTGTTTTATTGGTTAAGCACTGTGTATACCATAAATATGGACGGAATCTGTGATGAGTAGGGGCGGTCCCCTGATAAGATTATTCAGATTACGTAATCTGACTGTGATAAAAATATAAATCCTTCGAGCAAATGGACAACGAAAACTGTGATCTAGCAAACAGTATAAAGAATGGAAAATTTTTGTTGCACCTTCACTGTTGATACGCTTTATTATTCCAAGAACCGTACAAAGAATTTAAATTTGTAGTTTACGGTTTATTACTGAAAGCCACCTGAATTACAGTGTGTCGACTGTAACTGAAACGGGGAAAACCAGATGTCGTGTTGTTAAAAAACATTATTTGAATGGTAGGACTGAGGCACAAATCGAAAAAGAACTGTATGAAGTTTAGACGGATTCTGCACTATCATTTGAAACGATCTACTTTTGGATTAATGAATTTAAACGCGGTCGGACAAGCACCGAAGACAAAGTGTGGTGACATCAGTTTGATGATAGACCGCAGAGTAAACCACTAACAAATATCCACGATACGGTAATGCAAGGCTGTCGAATAAAATTTACTGATTGAGTCTTATCTGAACTGAACGAAAGGATAGTATTCTGCACTGAGAGTTGACTACGAAGAAACTGTACGAGATGGGTGGCTCGATTTCTCATTGTTTACCAAAAGCACATCCGGCACAACATTTCAACATTATGTCTGGCGATGTTTCATCGGTATCCGCTAGACTTTTTACGCCGACTTGTGACGATCTGATCGTTTCAGGTTTGATCAATAATTATACTCCAGAATCGAAACAGCCGTCGAAACAATGGAAAACGACTAAGGTTTTTTGTGAATCCCAAGGAATAATCTTTATAGATTACTTCGTACAAGACACAATCAAGGCTGGACCCTATTACGGTTCATTGCTGGATCGTTTCAAACTTCTGTTGGCTGAATATAGATCAAGGCTGGCAGGCAAAAAGTGTTGTTTCACCAGGCTAGTGCACCATTCCTAAGTATCGGTGCTAACAATGGTGGAAGTGCATGAATTGGGCTTCCAACTGGTTTTCGTCACCAACCCTCTTCACCAGACTTAGCCCAAAGTAGCTTCCTCCTGTTCCCAAACTTCAAACTCTGGCTTGCTAGGAAGAAACTTTCATCAAATGAAGTGACAGTTGCAGTCAACGAGTATTTTGCACATTTTGACAATCTATTTTTCCGTTGAGATCAATTAACTGGAGGATCGTCGGACCAAGTGCACATCCCTCAAAGGAGACTATGTCGAGATGCAAGGTGAATTGTTTACGAAAAAACATTTTTTTGTTCTTTGCCAAGCTGATCGAACCACCATCGTATACAACAGTACACTGGGTGTAAACGATAATCTTTTACAGCGTGCTATCACATTATTAAAAATTATTCGTGTAGCTGCAATTTTTGTTATTTTTTTGGTGTTGATTCAGGATGGTTGTTGTAGTTTTTGAAGTACACTAGTGGGCCAGTGTACAAGAGACGGTATGTAAATTTCGTCTCGCAAGATCGCTCAAGGCAAACAAACATAGCCTTCGACATTTTCTGCTCGAAAATCAAGTAGACATTTGTACCATCACCGAAACACGGTTAAAACCGAAAGAACTGTTAGCACGCCAGAGCTACTCTGTCATTAGAGAAGATAGAAATGATGGCTACGACGGTGCAGCGTGGTTAATAAAACAAGACAGCCACTTTTCCGTTGTCAATACGGCACTCAGCATAACCCATTGCAAACGGTGGGTATCCGTCTGCCGATAAACGACGTACCTCTGAATTTGATCTCGGTATACAACGTACCGAATAAGACTTTCCAGACTGCAGTTAACAATAATCATGTCTCGCTCGGAAAACCCCTTCTGCTCCTATATAGGTGACTGTAACGGCCACCGGGCACTGTGGGGCTGCAGAATGGGGAAAATGCTACCTGATGTACTAGATTGGGAAAACATTGCAGTACTAAATGACGGCTGACCCACATGGAAAATCCGACCAAATGAAGCTCGGACGGCAGTGAACTTCAGCATAGCATTAACTGCACTGTGTACCAGAACAACATGGGAAGTGATAGCGGATACTTTAGGTTCAGATCCATTGCCTAATCAAATTATGATAAACGCACAATCTAGGGAGACTGTGTTAAATTTCCGTGTGATTGCGCGGTTGAGAAAGTGAACTGTAACTTAGTTTCCAGTTTTTCGTCCAGTAGTACTTCGAATATCACCTATACTGGGAATCATGAAAGAGACTTGGTGTCGCTTATCGATGAAGCAGCGGTAGTCTCAACACCTGAAAAGGGACAACCACTAGCCCATCATCCTGATTGTGGGATTCAGAATGTGACGCACTCCTCAAGGAACGCAAGAAGGTATTAATATAAAACTAAAATATCTCAAATGATAAACGCGCTCTTCCCTTATGAAAGCACAAGCTGCAGCCAAGAAAATAATCACGCACAAAAACCGAAAATCGTGACAATTTCTGCACTCCATTCGGCGAACAAACTGCATTGACCTGGATCTGGAATGTAACACAGAACATTAAAACCGGTCACACAACAGACATACAGCTATCAGACACAACAACAATTCTTGAAGTCGGATGTGACTTAATGGACAGGAGACGAGGTGGAATGAAGAGGAGAACTGTCGTTGCACAAACCTTTTCGCTGTAACAACCCCAGACTGCGCTCTCCCAAGGGAAGGGTATTGCTCCTAATCCGGATTATATTGACTACCCAGGCTACGACACATCCCACACAAGGGAAAATCGCTGCTGCTCGAGTTTTGCAGTAGTTTATGGACGCAAAAGATCAAGATCCACTAGCTGAAAACACGTAGGGTGTCCCCATCCACAAGTCGGGGAAAAGATCTGATAAGGGCGAGTCACGTCGGCCTTTCATCACACTACTGTGTTCGACGAAGGTAATGGACAGGATTAGTGCGGCGCTTAGAATGGCGGTGTGAAAATTAGTTGTGTGTCAATATTTAACAGTAAAAGGGTTACAGTTTTTCTTTTTCAAAATCAAGGTTGTTTTTCTGGAATTTCTCTCTGTCTAATTATATGATAGTTTCGTTCATAGATTTCACTATAACATACGTCTTGTCGACCTTCGGGAAAAAAACTGAATAAACTCCATATTCCAGAAACACTCATGCGTAACGTTGTATGTTTTCTGAAAAAAAAAAGGCAATTACTTTCCAACACGCAATTACGCTGGGACCCAAAAATTAGCAGAAGACTCCCTGCACGGATCAGCCCTGGCTCCCTTTTTATCCAGTATCTATACTGCAGGCCTTCATGTCCTCTTTGCCAGTGACACTATATTATAGTACGCAGATGACATATGCATATATTTCGAAGCCAGTACTCTTCAGTCCTGTCGTAGTAAAGGATGTTGGCTGGTTGGTTTAAAGGAGGGGGGGGAAGGGACCAAACTGCGAGGTCATCGGTCCCTTGTTCGCAGTAAAATAATTACATAAGGGAAAGAAGAACGAAAAACGCACAGCACAATAACAGTAGAATGGAAAAACCAGAACGACAGGAGGACAACCAACACTACTATGGAGAAGACAGGAAAAGAAAACCACAGAGATGTAAGAAACAGGTCGAAGGGATGAAAACAAGAGAGCAGATAACCGTGGCTGGCCGACCACGAGAATAAAAAGGAAAAGCCAGCCACTCTGCGACATATTAAAACATCCAACGTAAAAGCATTAGAGTGGAGAACACAAAGAGAAAAAAGACACGCGTGAAAACTTACACAGAACGATAAAACCCACCATCACGTATGAAACTTAAGACTAAATTAGGCGATGAGGCGTTGTCAGCTAAAATTAATGGCAACGAATCCGGTAACTGAAGAGTCCATTGCATGGCAGCCACAGAAAGACAGCCCACCATGATATGGGCCACTGTCAGCCGGCCGCCACACAGACACTGAAGTGGGTCATCACGATGCAAGAGGTAGCCGTGTGTCACCCAAGTGTGGCCAATGCGGAGACAACAGAAAAGCACAGTCTCTGCAAGAGGCCCGCGTGGAGGTCTTCCACACATTCGTAGTCTCCTTAATGGTACGCAGTTTATTGTGCGTACTGAGGTTATGCCATTCCGTCTCCCAAATCCGCAAAACCTTGCGGCGGAGTAGTGAACGCAGGTCAGTTGCAGAGAAGCCGATCTCCATAAGCGGTTTCCGTGTACACTGTTCGGAAATTTCGTTGCCTGGGATTTGGACGTGACCTGCGGTACAGACAAACACCACTGAACGACTGGACCGTTTCCAAGGCATATATGGACTCCTGGATGGTCGCTACCAACGAATGACGAGACTAGCACTGCTCGATAGCTTGTAGGCTGCTCAAGGAGTCAATACACAGAAGAAACGACTCCCCAGGGCATGAACGGATGTGCTCAAGAGCACGAGGTATAGCCACCAGCTCGGCAGTGAAAACACTGCAGCCATCAGGCAAGGTATGCTGTTCAATATGTCCTCCATGGACATACGTAAAGTCGACAGGATGACCAGCCATCGAGCTGTCATACCAAGGCCATGAAGTGGTTTACACTATGTCAAGAATAGAGATGAAGTGGCATTGGAGAGACAGGGGTTAACTGCATCCTTAGGGCCATGTGAAAGATCCAGGCAGAGCTGCGGCCTAGGTGTACGCCATGGAGGTGTACATGAGTGGACCTCAAGTATAGGTGGTCAAGGAAAGGATTCCAGTTCATAAAGAAGGGACCGGACGAACCGTAATTGGAAGCCCTTACCTGGGCCGCCTATGTGGGAGATGAACTACTGTCGGTGCGAAAAGAATACGGTAATTCGGATGCACAGAACTGTCCAGCAGTTTGGCACGCCTAACCTGCAATGGAGGGACTCCAGCCTCCATCAGGACGCTGGTCACCAGACTCGTCCTAAAAGCTCCTGTCGCTGGGCGAACGCCACAGTGGTGCACTGGGTCCAGTAAACGCAACACTGAGGGCGCCGCCGAGCCATAAGCCAGACTTCCATAGTCATGGCGGGATTGAACAAGGGTTCTGTAGAGATGCAGAAGTGTAGAGAAATCTACAACCCAGTTGGTGTTGCTCTGGGAGCATAGGGCATTCAGGTGCTGCCAGCACTCTGACTTGGCTTCCTCACCGTCGTAAGCGTAAGCGAATCAGGCGTCGAAAACCAGTCCTAAGATTCGGTATTTCTCCACTATAGTGAGTGGGTCGTCATTAAGGTAAAGTTCTGGTTCCGGAGAACAGTACAACGCCAACAGAAGTGCATGACACACGACTTTGCGGACGAAAACTGGAAACCATGATTGCTCTTTGTGGATGGCTCCCTGTAGGCGCCGCTCTACCCCACCATTACCAGAGGAGCAGTATGAAACGCAGAGGTCATCTGCATACAGAGAAGATGAGACAGACGGCCGTACAGCTGCTGCTAGACCATTGACTACTAAAAGTATACACTCAATACAGAGCCCTGTGGGACCCCATTCTCCTGGATATTGAGGTGGGGGGAGGGGGAGGAGGACTATGAGAGGCACCAATTTGGACATGGAAGGTTCAAAGTGACAGGAAATTTTGGATAAAAATCGGGAGTGGGCCTCTGAAAGCTCACTCGTATAATGTGGCAAGGATGTGATTTCGCCAGGTCGTGTCATAAGCTTCTCGTAAATCGAAAAAGACAGCAACCAGGTGCGGGCGTCTGCAAAGGCAGTTCGGATGGCAGACTCGAGGGACACAAGATTATCAGTGGTAGAGCGACCATGGTGGAAGCCGCCCTAACATGGGTCCTGCAATCACGTGGCCCACTGGCTCTAACACAACTGCTGACATACCATACGTTCCTGCAGCTTACAAACATCGTTGGTAAGGCTGATAGGCCGATAGCTATGCACATCAAGTGGGTTTTTACCGGGTTTGAGCACTGGAATGATTGTACTCTCCCGCCATTGTGATGGAAAGATGCCATCGCACCAGATCTGGTTTCAGATGAGGAGAAGATGTCGCTTGTAGTCAGATAGATGTTTAATCACCTGGCTGCTGATCCGATCAGGCCCAGGAGCTGTGTTGGGGCAATGTGCAAAGGCACTGCGGAGCTCCCAGTCTGTAAATGGGGCGTTATAGGTTTCACTGTGGCGTATAGTGAACTAGACGACTTTCACTTCCAGCCGCCATTTGAGAATGTGTAGGAGAATTACCCCCCAGCCTTTCGCAGAGACTCGAGCATAGTGCTCAGCAAATTACTCGGCAATCGCGATTGCGTCGGTAGATAACACGCCATTTATGTTAACACGAGGAACATCTTGTTGGCGTCTGGTTCCCAAAAACAAGTTTTGCCCTTCCCCCAGACTTGAGAAGGTGTTGTATGGCAACCAATGGTCGAGATGTGTCTCGACCAGCACTCCTGCTTCCGTCGTTTGATTAGCTGGCGAACGCGGGCTCGGAGCCATTTAAAGGCTATGAGGCGCTCTGGGGAAGGGTGCCGCTTATGCCGCTGCAGAGCTCGCCGGCGCTCCTTAATTGCTTTAGCGACTACCAAGGGACTGCCTTTCGCTGTGGACACCGTAAAGAGCAAGGAATCGCGTTTTATGCCGCAGAAACGATTGTGGTAGTCACCTGCTCAACCATCTCATCGATGTTCACATATGGGGGAGATTGAACAAGTTGGAGTGGGAAGCTTCCACCTCTGCTGTCACTGTTTAAAGCCCATCGGGGCAGCCGCCCATGTGCCTGACGACCGGGCAGTGACAACAAGACGGGGAAGTGGTCACAACCACACAGGTCGTCATGTGCTCTTCAGTGGATAGGTGGGAGAAGGCCATGACTGCACACCGAGAGATCAATGGCCGAATATGTGCCTCGTGCCACAGTGAAATGTGGGGCGGCCTAAGTATTTGAGGCAGAGGTCGAACTGAGACAGTAAAGTTTCGACATGTCTGCTTCAGCCAGTAAGCATGGTGCCATCCCACAATGGATTATGGGTATTAAAATCTCACGAGAGTAGGGAACGTTTAGGGAGTTGATCAATCAGTGCAGCTAATACATTCAGGGGGATTGCACCATCTGGAGAAAGATGTACATTGCACACAGTTATTTCCTCCATCCGTATTCTTGTAGCCACATTTTCGGGAGGTGTTTGAGTTTAGGACATAAACACAGTCTGTAATGAAACTGTGTCCTTCCAAACTCCACCTGACACTCGATTATAGTCGCTACGGTACCTGTAATATCCCTTATAGCCGCAGAGTGCAGGGGTCAACATTGCCAGGAAACAGGTGTTTTGGAGGGCAATGCAGAAAGCAGGTGTAAAGCTCAACAGCTGCTGTAGCTCAGCCAGGCGGTGGAAAAAATACACTTCAGTTACACTGGGAAGACATGGAACATTCGGTGAGGCAGTTTACACCTCAGGGTCACCTGCTGCCACAGACTTTTTGCCTGAGCAATCTATATCCATTGTGTCTGTGGCTGAGGATGGGGTGGAGATTCTGGGGTCCACTGAGGACCTGGATCTCGCTGACCCTCAGAGCTTGTAGGTTGCAGTTGTGTGGGTGGCACCGCAATCTCGTTGGTCTTAGGGGTCTCCTTTTTCGATTTCTCGCGCTGTTACTTGGGTTTCCGTGGCTTGGAGGACTTCACTGGCTAAGTCTCCGGGACTAGGGATGACCGTGATGCCCAACAACCAGCTGCTTTTGGTTCTTCAGCCTCTGGCGGGTGTCATCTTTCCCACTTGCAGAAACCTGGGAAGGGAATGTCCCAAGGGACCCCTTCCTAGCGAGAGGAGCCAAGGAAGACTTAATTAGATCAAATCGTCGCCACCCCGTGGCCCCGCCAGTCAGCGCGCGGACCCACTGCCGACGCCTGTCACGTGAGGCGGCCGCTCGCGGTGGACTGCCGGCGTGCTTCAGCGGCCCGCGCTAGCCGCTGGACTGGCGATCGCTCCCACGTCGTAAACATGGTTTCGCTGGACACGCTGGAGCTTGCCAAGTTTGACGTCACAGCGGTCCATTGTCCGTTCACCACGCGTATTCGTCGCCTCCGCACGTTTCCCGCCAAAATTGTTTGCATTGGTGCTGAATCACACAACCGTCAACCATTTCACAAAGAACACCCTGCCACACTTTTGGCGCGAAAGTTATTTTCCTGGGCTCGTTCAAACCTGTCGATGCCGACTGTTCGCCACCTACCACAACTACTTTTTGAGGACCAGACCGCCATCTCTTCCTAGGAACCCTCGCCGAGTTTGAATTCAATCAGTAAAAAAACCTCATTTGCGTTGTCGCTACCAACTTAAGAAAATTGTGCGTAAAGAAAGGGCACTTGTACTAACCTCATCCACCCGACCGCCACTTCCTCCTAGGATCAGGCGCCAAGTGTGAAATCTGCCAGTAAACAAAGCTCACTTGCGTCTTCGCTACCAACGTAAGAAAATTGTTGAAAACTAGGCGTACCACCACCACCAATTCGTAGGGGGCTGTTGGTAAAACGACTCACCCCGCATTAGGCTGATGGAAGGAGGAAGGAGTGTACTTTAAACTCTCTAAATAAAGCACAGCACAGTGCACAGCCATGCTCACAAAAAAAATAGTCCAACAGATGCGCCCAAACACCCTCACCCAATACCCTGCCCCCAAGGGGTCCACAACTCTTTTGTGGATACGTGCGTGGCGAGCATGCAGCCCTGGAAAGAAGGAAGGCTGCAATAGCTCGGGGCCCCATTTCCTTCCCCTTCCCCGCCTTTCCTCTTCTTGCTCCTTCCCCCATGCCCTCTCCTGGTGTCCTTGCTTATGTTGACCCCCGCTATCCTCCTGGTTATGTTGGTTTTGCAATTTAGCTTTGTTGCGTAATCACCTCCTTTTGGCACTCCCTGGTCCCCCTCTGGGGTTTGACCCCCATTACTAAATTTCTCTTCCGTAGTGTGAGCCATTTGGGGAAGAGCACCTTACCTAGTGTCTCCGACATAATCCCTCCTAGTTCATTCCACCTTTTCTTTCACGTTGTTGTCTGATGCTAGGGTGCATAGCCTGCACAGTAGCAAGCCTGTGTGGTGGGGTCGCTATGTACACTTTTGGTTGAGCCCCCTGAACACACAGGGATCACACTTCTGATACCTGAGCTGTGACCTCCTCATGCAAGCCTTGGAGTGGTTGCTCGTCATCCTGGAGCATCGGAACTCCCAGCAATGGTAGCCATGCCAGATGGCCCTTGCTGTGCCTGGGTGGCGCCCGTGAGGAGAGCCCCTGTTCGGAGTGGGTGGTATCAGGGCGGACGCTATGCAAATGAAATCCATAGGGGTCCAGAACTCTGGCCATTCTCCTGCGGCCGTCTCTCTGCGTGGAACTGATTCTTCTAGTGCTGCTTCTCTTGCCCCCCTTCGGCCTTCCCTTCCATGGCTACCCCCTGACCCCCTGGTAAGAGGGACAGGCCCATCGGCTGGCGGTGAAACCTTACCTCTCCCCCCCCCCCCCCCGCAATCTGGTTTGCTCCAGGACTGATGGGGATACTTTTACCAATACCAAACCTTTATTCTTTGTGGAACACATTGAAGACAAGTTTGGTGAAGTGGACTCCCTGAGCAAGATGCGGTCGAGTTCGATGCTGATCAAAACTGCATCAGCTGCCCAGTCTGCGGCCCTTCATGCCTGTACCCATCTTGGCACAATTCCTGTGTCCATTACACCCCACCAGTCTCTAAATATGGTTCAAGGTGCGATGTTTCACAGGGACCTTATCCTTCAGACTGATAAGGAACTTCAGGACAATCTCAGACGGCGAGGTGTTAACTTTGTTCAGCGTGTTCAGAAGGGTCCTAAGGACAATTGCATTGATACTGGTACCTTCAAGGGGATACCCTCCATGGGAAAGTAAAGATTATGGTTTATTGATGTGATGTGAAGCCGTGCATCCCACCTCCTATGAGGTGTTGTGAGTGCTTGCATATTGGACATGTCTTCCCCTGTTCGCAGGCCCCTCTGTGGTGGCTGTGGACGTCCACCCCATGAGGGGAGTCCCTGTGTTCCCCCTCCTATGTGTGTAAATCGTCATGACAATCATTCTCCACGTTCACCAGATTGCCCAGTATATAAGAAGGAAAAGAACATACAGGAGTATAAGTCCCTTGATCGTTTAGACGCCATGAACACAGGGTGAAGACGTGTATTCGTCTTACGAGCCTCTGTGTAGGTTAGTTTTGCTTTAGTTACATCTTTACCCCTTTCCTCCCCCTTCTGTACCTCAATCCTGGACCCCTCTCATCCCTCCCTCCCTCCCTCCCCTGCGGCTCCCACACCTTCTCCTCTAGCCGCTGCTCCCCCTCCCCAGCCACAGAAGTGTCTCACTCCTTCGGGTTCTGCTGGTCAAGGGCGCCCCTCCCGGGATGCCCCTTCCCAGCACCTTCCAGGACACAGGTCTGCTGCCACGCGACGACTGCAAGAACTGCAGTCTGTTGGCCTCCAGGTCGCCCGGTCTCTTTCTGTTCCCGAACTTGCTGCAGCTGGCTGCTTTATGCCACACAGCCCTCCTCGATCTCAACCTGAAAAGAAGAAGAAACATAAGTCCTGGGACAAAGAGCCTCTGGTGTCACCAGAGGTCCCATCCCCAGCTCTACAACCAGATTCTGACCTGTTGTTCATGGATGTAGCACCCTTCTTGTCAGTGACGGGTGATGACCTGGCAGTATGACTGGCTTTAGCGTGTTCAGCCCCCATTAAAATCATCATTCTGTGGTTCTCCAATGGAATTGGACTACCGTCACCTTCCAGAATTGAAATCCCTTATTTCGTCTTATTCTGCAGCTTGTGTGGTTCTACAGAAATGATGCTCACACACCGACCCTCCGTGGGTTCCGTGTTTTCTGTCGAAATCGGGTCGGACCCCTGCTGGCTTCTGGTGGCGTTCGTACGTTGGTCTGTACGGACATTGCTAGCACGTGGATTCCTCTTCACACTACATTGGAAGCGGTTGCAGTTAGGGTCTACATAGACTCTGCGGTCACAGTTTGCAATATTTATCTCCCTCCTGACAGGACTCTTACACCTGCAGCCTTAACTTCCCTTCTTCAGCAACTTCCTCCTCCCTTCCTCCTCCTTGGGGATTTTAATGCTCATCATCCCTTGTGGGGCAGTGCCTTTACATCTAGACGAGGTCATCTTATAGACCAATTTATTGCAGACCACGACCTGTGCCTTCTTAATGATGGCTCCCCTACTCATTTCAGTGCCGGTCATGGTACCTTTTCTGCCATTGATCTTTCTTCTCCCTCTCTCCTCCCTTCATTACACTGGTCGCCACACGACGACCTTTGTGATAGTGACCATTTCCCGTTGATTATCCCTTCCCGCTCCCCGATGGACAGGTTACCTCGTTGGTCTTTCCAACGCGCCGATTGGCCTGTATTCACTGCACATGTCGTGTTTTCTCCCTCTTTGTCGGGTTGTATTGATGACGTCCTCGGTGACGTGTCTGACGCGATTGTTCGCGCTGCTAGCCTTGCTGTTTCGCGCTCATCTGGAGCATTTCATCGCCGGCAAGTCCCATGGTGGAGTACGGCCATTGCCATTTCCATCCGTGATCGCCGTCGACCTTTGCAACACTTTAAGAGGCACCCATCCGTAGGCAGCCTTACTACCATTAAACGCCTTCGCGCTAAAGCCCGTTATTTAATCAAACAGAGCAAGCGGATATGTTGGGAACGATTTGCTTCATCCCTTGGTTCTACTGTCCCTCTGTCACGGGTATGGGCTACACTTCGCTCTCTCCAAGGTTGCCATCGGCAGTCCACCCTCCCAGGCCTTCACCTCTTAGATGGCATTTGTACTGACCCGTTAGTTCTTGCAGAACATCTTGCGACCCATTTTGCAGTGGCATCAGCGTCAGCCTCCTATCCACCTGCTTTCCTTCATCAAAAACAGCGGGCTGAAGCTTCCACCTTATGTTTCACCCCTTGTGAGTCAGAATCTTACAACGAACCTTTTACTGAATGGGAATTTCTTTCTGCTCTATCTTCTCCTCGTGATACGGCCCCTGGCCCAGATTCAATTCATAACCAACTGCTTCAACATCTCAGAGCTCCACAACAGCAACATCTTCTTCAGGTGTTTAACCGTACCTGTCTCCAGGGTGACTTCCCTTCTCAGTGGAGGGATAGCATTGTGGTTCCTGTCCTTAAGCCTGGTAAGAACCCCCTATCTGTTGACAGCTATCGGCCCATTAGTTTGACCAATGTTGTTTGTAAGTTACTTGCCCGTCGGCTCAATTGAGTCCTCGAATCTCGGGATTTATTGTCCCCTTACCAGTGTGGCTTTCGAGAGGGACGGTCTCCAATCGATCATTTACTTCGCTTGGAATCCGCAGTTCGGCAGGCTTTTTCCCAGCGCCGCCATTTGGTTGCATTGTTTTTGACCTTCGCAAGGCCTATGACACGGCCTGGCGCCATCACATCTTACTTACCCTTCATCAGTGGGGTTTTCGGGGCCCACTCCCGATTTTTATGCGCCAGTTCCTGATCCATCGGTCATTCAGAGTTCGAGTTGGTACTGCTTTCAGTTCTCCACGGGCCCAGGAGACGGGCATCCCACAGGGTTCTGTCGTGAGTGTACTTCTTTTCCGCATTGCTGTCGATGGACTTGGGGCCTCTGTTGGTCCTTTAGTCGCCCCTGTCCTGTATGTGGGTGATTGCTGCATTTGGGTTAGTTCCTCTTCGATGGCCTCTGCAGAACGGCAGGTCCAGGGAGCTATACGGCGTGCCTCTGCATGGACCCTCCCACACGGGTTTCAATTCTCTCCTTTAAAATCGCGGGTAGTCCACTTCTGTCGCCGTACTACGATCCACTTTGAGCCAGAGCTCTATCTCGATGCACAATGATTGCCTGTGGTCCCACAGTTTCGTTTCCTAGGTCTTCTTTTCGACAACAACCTCACTTGGCTGCCCCATATCAGACTTCTGAAGGTAGGATGTTTCCGTAAACTCAATGTCCTTCGCTTCCTTGCCCACTCCTCTTGGGTTGCGGACCGCTCCCTCCTACGTCTTTATCATGCTCTAGTTCTGTCTCGCTTGGACTATGGTTGTCAAGTTTATAGTTTCGCTGCTCCTTCCGCACTGCACGTGCTGGACCCAGTCCACCATCGTGGTATCTGTTGTGGGTTGGCAGGAGAGCCAACACAGTGATATTAGAGGAAGCCGAAAGGCACGCGTTTTAGCTCACGCAGGCTGGCGTGAGGTCTGGAACAGGTCTAGGAAATTAGACTTTAGCAAAAAAACGGACGTAGCTGGTGGAATACTTAACTTTAATCCATATATGGTGAACTTCGCTCTTGACTGTACATTATTTACAACATCAATAGTAACTGAACATGTCGCCTTGCTAGGTCGTAGCAATTGACGTGGCTGAAGGCTATGCTAACTATCGTCTCAGGAAATGAGAGCGTATTTTGTCAGTGAACCATCGCTAGCAAAGTCGGTTGTACAACTGGGGCGAGTGCTAGGAAGTCTCTCTAGACCTGCCGTGTGGCGGCGCTCGGTCTGCAATCTCTGTTAGTGGCGACGTGTACTAACGGACCCCGGCCGATTTAAAGGCTACTTCCTAGCAAGTGTGGTGTCTGGCGGTGACACCACAGTATCCGTTTGGCCACTGGTGCCTTCCCTACTAGCACTGTTGATAGTCTCCTGGTTGAAGTTGGGATCACCCCCCCCCCCCCCGTTCTATTCCGCGGTCCCAGCTTCTTGTCTTATGCACTCGCTGTCTGTTCCTCTCCCACTCATCCTTCCTATTCTATGGACGTCGCCCACCTGATTCCCGTCCTCACGCAGGTTTACCGGTTGGGCTCCGCCTTGCGTCTCTTTGCCGTGATTTTCAGCTTCCTTCTTAGTCCTGTGTTCCTCGCTCCCTACCCTCCACCCCCCCCCCCCCCCTTGGTTAGTTCCTCGGCCTCGAATTCGGATGGATCTCCGCCGAGGCCCGAAAGATTCCATCCTCCCCGATGGTGTTCCGTTCCTTTTTCCGCTGCATTTTATAGGAGTTTCGGGATGCTGTTGTTTTTTACACTGATGGCTCTAAATCTGCCGATCATGTGGGATAAGCCTTCACGTCCTCTGTTGGAACGGAAAATCTGTGGTGTCACCGCCAGACACCACACTTGCTAGGTGGTAGCTTAAATCGGCCGCGGTCCATTAGTACATGTCGGACCCGCGTGTCGCCACTCTCAGGATTGCAGACCGAGCGCCACCACACGGCAGGTCTCGAGAGACGTACTAGCACTGGCCCCAGTTGTACGACGACTTTGCTAGCGACTACACTGACGAAGCCTTTCTCTCATTTGCCGAGAGACAGAATAGCCTTCAGCTAAGTTAATGGCTACGACCTAGCAAGGCGCCATTTGTAACATTGCATGTACCTCAAGATAGAGTCTCACTTGTATCATCAAGAATGCTGTACACCAAAGGACGATATAAAAGTTAAGTGTTCTAGTAGCTACGTTCTTTTCTTTATCACATTCATTACGAATCCTGTTCCAGACTTCGCGCCAGTCGGCGTGTGTGTACGTGTGCCTGTCGGCTACCCGTCACTGTGGACTGGCTGCCTTGTCAGTCCACTACAAAATCATCTGCTGCCACCTACATGTGGGGTGTTTAATAAAGGTAAGGGCCTGGGAAATTGCCATCAATTCCGCAGTAAACAGTCCCAACACAACCACGTTTTGTTATGTACGGACTCAATGAATGGCCTTCTGGCTATTGACCGATGTTTTTCGCGCCATCTCTTGATCTCTGTCATCCATGACCATCTCGCTGATATTCACCGTGCTGCTTGTTCCGTTGACTTCCTTTGGGTCCCTGGCCATGTGGGTATCCTGGGTAATGAGCTCGCTGATCGTCTGGCTGGGGTAGTAGTCACTTAACCCCGTTTTCTGCAAGCCCTCCTGCAGCGGATTTACGGCTTCACATCAAATCCCACTTCGTACAATCATGGGCCAACTCTTGGGAGGCTACTACCCTATCTAATATGCTTGACGCGATTAAGGTGACACCAGGCCCGTGGCGTTCTTCCTTTGGCCTCTCCCGAATGCACTAGACCACACTGTGTCGTCTCCACATTGGCCATACCAGGCTGACCCATGGTTTTCTTTTGTGTGATGAGCCACCCCCACTTTGTGGTTGTGGATTCTTCCAGTCAGTAGCCCACATTTTGGTTGAATGCCTCATTCTTTTGGTTCTGTGTGCTAAGTACAGGCTCCCCCACACTTCACCTTTGATGTTGGCTGACGATTCCCAGATGGTCGACCTGATTCTCGGCTTCCTCAAGGAAAGTGGTTTGTATTCTCAGTTTCAAGGTTTTTAATCTCTCTGGTGTTGGGGCAGGGCGGTGAGTGTTGGGGTATCTCCCACTGTACGCCGTGTTTGGAGATTCCCGACTCCCCTCCCTGGCTGAGATCCTCTTTTCTTCCCCTTTTACTATAGCCAATCCTAAAAAAATGATAAAAAGTCTCCTTTTCCCATACACACCTCTACATTCTAGCGGTTGCACCTTGTAAGTCGCAGGTGGTCTTGCCTCTGCTGCTTCAGCGTAGCGTTGGGTTCGCTCTCTTGCAGACTTGACTCATTTTGTTTTTACCATTGCCAACATGACTGCCCTTTTACATTTTTAGCCTTTTCCCTTTTATCGTTCTGACTTTTTTGAGATATCACACTATCGGAATGGACCACATTTGAAACAAGGGACTGATGGGTTGGTTGGTTGGGCCAAACAGACCAAAAGTCTCCGCTCGGCCGCCTCCAAACATGACTTCGTCACAGTCGCATTCGCGCCTAACACCCGAGAAAATTCATATCACCTATACGTCTTGGATGGAGGCTCTGGAATCCCTCCTCCCGCCGACCGCACGCGCGCGGCCTGGCTTGGAGCGTAATCTAAGTTCAGCTTCCGCGCTCGCTCGTGACAGCCGACCCGAAAGGGCACTCTCCTCTGACATGTGAAAGCTGCGTTGTTCTTCTCATGTTTACCGCCGGCGTCTCAGATCTGGACCTGCCTTCAGGTCTATTGTCAGAACAGCCCATAGCTGGTTGACACACATGATTAACGCGGCCGGGAAAACATTTGCTACTCGCAAGCAACCGAGATCGTGATGGAAAACCAATCACTCTGATTTGCGCTGCAGGTGTGTGTAATCATTGAGAACACACTATTTTTTCGAACAACTTATACTGTATGGTTAAATATCTATCACGCTATCACAAAACACCCACCCAGATGTGCCCTGGACCATGTTGCACAGCCCACAGACACGCACCCAATCATAATTTCAGTACATACAATAGCAAACTGCTGCTAAATAATTCTTCACACATGTGTAGATACGCTCAGTACTCGTAAACTTTCCAAATAACGCATAGCAGAGCCTGTAGATCCGCTCGCAAAATAACTCAGCAGGCGTGCTCAGGTACCCCTCCACTCCGCACCCTGCCCACAGGATCGTGAAGTCACCCATCCGTCTGATTTCAGACCTCACACAGCCCCTGTTCGGCTTCCGCAAGCGTGACTTGGCGCAGCAAACGCGCTCGTCAGCAGTCAAAGAACACACATACGTCTGTCCAGGACCACGATCCGTCACAATCCCGAGCCGCGACCACCGAACTCGGGTGAAAGACAACTTAATATCAACGTAGCATAATTCGAAAGCGCAGTCTCCATACGCTAGACACATCATAGCAGCGCATGTCTTTACCTCCTATGACACTGTAGCACACTGCGCATTGCTCCTCACACGACATTACACGACCCTTCAACTAAACATAACTACACATCCCTGCTCTCGCCTCGTCGCGTGACCAGCCATCTAAAACCTTCTCAATATTATTCTTACTTTACAACATTTTTTTTAATGAGATCTAATTTACACCTCCCACAGCACCTCAATTCCACACCCGTCCCACCATCAACATACGCAGACGTCCTCAACCCTATCTTGACACTCATATATCACCCCAAAAACCATGTTCATCAATCAATTTACCATTCTCATCCCCTCTTTTCCAATTACGTACAAACGTAGCCTCTATCTAAACACCAGTCAACTCGTCTTTCTCGCACTTTCAACAGTAAAATTAATTTTACACACACCCAGAAATACCAAACGCAATTAATGAGTCAAACTTTTATACAGAGCATCAAGCACATACGACACTCACATCAATATTCAAAGCCTGATCCACATTTACCACCTCCACCTTGAATTAAGTATTATTACCATTGCCCCAACATTCTGCCAGCACTCGGTTTCGACCTATTTTTCCGCTCTTAACTGTTGTCACTAGCGGTCGAATATCACTATCTATAGATTGCATAAATTTCCACATAAAAAAATCTCGCGCGCCGTTTAGAGACTCCTATATCCGAACATCATTAGGCAAGAGCAAGTGATAGTTGTTGAATAACTCATCCATCAGGTCTGGGAGCAAGGTCACCCCTTTCTTTCCTTCCTTCTTTCATCAGCAGACAGCTATTTTTTTACATTGGTAGCTAAATTGCGCCATCAACTTAACATCACCAATCGCGAAACATATCTTCAAATACACAAACACTCTCACTCAATTACACAGTGGTCCCGCTGAGGACATGAACTTCAATATTACAGTTCTTAATCCAATAACGACCAAGACAAGTACTAAATGCTCAAACTACTCGCATAGCGCCTTATGTTGCTTTGACATGCCGCCGCCAGCGGCGCTCAGACACTCGCTTTGTAACTGTCAATCTAAACAGTCGTCCACTCAGCCCTGGGACCAGAATGCTGAAGTGGGCTCTCTCTTCCTATAACTGCTCTCCAGCTATTGTCTAACGACATACCGTGCACAAATGGATTCCTGAATAGCGCAGATCTCTATCCCTCCCTCCCCCCCCCCCCCTCGCCCCCACTCGCATCTCCAACAGGACATGTGAAAAGTGTCTCCCCCAGCCAGTGAACCTGACGTCATTCACCCTTCGCTGACAATTTCCACTCGCAAATCTTAAACACTCGCATATATAAAACCATATTCACTCCTGCCAAAACTCACTTAATAATATTAAAAAATCATTCTCCCTTTCTAAGCATAGATGAGTATGCATTTATCTTCACCCATCTGATCTCTGCAATTTTAGTCGGAGAAAGACATGTCTATTACCTTCTGCAGCCTGTATAGAAACAAGACGACCTCAGTTACTGCAACAGGACCTTCTTTTGGCCATTCGCCAGAAATGAGTGCAATGTTGTACGTCACAAACTATATACAACAGGTCCTCAACGCCCTATCATCTTTATCCTCTACCATCAAACAGTGAAAAAGTCACGAAGGCACCAATGCGATCCACCTCCAGCGGGGACAAACGGAATTCACAATACTCTCCCCGAATAACTCAGAGTGCGACCATCCAAGAATTCCTGACACCTCAAACAGCTCACCTAGTCAAACTGCAGCTGCCTATATGAACAAGATCATATTAAATATACACACACGCTGCAGAGACCCCTTTAAAGTTTGACCACCCATACTCTAAGCGAATGAGAAGCTGCCTCTGACCCTTGTTCAAACAGTGTTTTCTAACACACTATTGCACACTGCCGAGCATTTCGTGCTTCTGCCGCGACTTCGAAGTCAGTGTCTGTTTAGAATCAGACATTAACACGGACTGATGCATGGCCTCTCACAGGAAACTATACCTTGCACCTTGTAAATCATTCAATGTTATTCTATCGACTGTAAGAATATGATTTCAAATAAAGGACAGCCACAACACAAGGAAACTAGAAGAGCCTGGTGGCGTTGTGGCGACTTCCCTCGAAAGTGATTAAATGTAGAGGTGGTCAAACTCATATGTCGCAGTGACCGAATAGTTTATAACTCTGTGTTCCATTTCTAGTGATGGTGATCCCGAACTTGTGAGCAAAAATGACCCGTTTTCGGTGCTAGCAACCCCGGAAGTTGCGGTCCATCAACCAAAATTTGACTGAAAATGCTTGTTAGTGCATTGGGTACGACAATGATTGTCCCCCAACTCAGATGCGGTGGATAAGACACCACCGATCTTCTGTAATATTATCCATCACAGCTGATACTGTAAAATTTTTCGCGATAAGTCCAACACTGGCCTATCATGTTATAGCTAGTTTTCCTAATTTCAGTATCATAGCTAAACCATACATCCTCTGCTTTGCAAGTATCATTGCGAACATTCATAGATGACTGATCGTTTTTTGTTTGTTCGAGAATTAAGTGTGAATGGACGTACTGAGCAAAGTATACCAGACAACGCTATAGATATTTCTAAGACCTCGCACATAGTACTCGATCAATTTCTCTGCGTATGGCGGTCACAGAGCTATCTCGCCCTCTTACGTTAAAAGACGATCCTCACCTCGGCATTGACCAACCTACCCCGCAACATCGCTACCCAATTATTCCTCAACCGAGCAGACGAATACAGCTACACTCCACCTTTCTTGACTGAATAGAGCTTTCCTAGTCCCAACCCCTCCAAGTGCACCACATTTCTCTAAATGTGACAAAGTCTTGGAGCTTAGTACACCATATCGATCTATAGTAACAGATCTCAAAGTGCCTTAATTTAATAGCATACAGTTAAGAAGAACAAGAAGGGAGTGATATTTATACACAACGTAGTTCGACGCATTTTTACGTAAATCATCCAATCTATCATGTGTAAAGTATTGTTGCATCGAAGGTTCCGGTGGTAGAGGGGGAGAGGGGGAGAGAACATAAACACACACACTCCTAAGACGAGAACGTTTAGCACTTAAAAACGGGCGATAACCTTAGATCGCTTACTTTTCCGTCCTGTCAGACATATAGCTCAGCGTAAGGGAAGCGGGGAGAAGGATCTCTCTCCCCCAATCGTAAAACTTTTCCTCTCTGATACGAGCCCAATATGGCCCTGCGGACACGTCTAGTGCCCAATGATCACATACAATGACGAGTCAGAAATTATCATTTTTATGTAGACCTGATGGAGTAATAGTATAATTATTAGTAGCAGGCGGTACATCCTACAGGCAAACAGATACGCTTAACAGCAGCGTCCAACATGTGAAAATTAAGTCATCCCGTCACCAACTCTGTAAACACCCATCTGTCGGGTAAGTGTGTACACAATGAATACAGCCCCTCACAAATACCCACATCTAACTTAGTAGTGACGCTGAAGTCTCGATTTTACACCAACCATGCGACAGGGTGGGGAACGCGTAAATCAAAGTGCGTTTAGAGGAATGTGTCAACTTTCATCACACATGAGATGGAAGTCCTCCAATGACAGACGGGTTCACCGTCAACGATCGCATGTAGACAGTGCTTTAAACCACATACGGAACACGTAGCTGCGTACGACTAGAACGCAGGCTATATCACGTGACTAAAGCATCCAAATAGAATACTGGAAAAAAAGTCGACCTTCAGCAACTAGTCCTTCTCTAGAATAAATGAGTCAACGTTTGAATCATACCTAGTTGCAGCTCTATCTCAATCGATCATCCCGTACACTCTCCGTTATCCTTCAACACAGATGTAAGTTTAGACGTGAATGATTCTCTGTCCTCCTGAAAAGCATCAAATACAGTATTGAACTCGCGTGTATCACTGCTACCTCAGTAGCCATACTCTATAATACGAATTCAACGTGAAAAAATTAACTACCTTCCTTAATCCGCTCGCTTCGATGTCATCGTTTCCCTACATTCCTCTTGTTGCCGCATACTTGACGCCATGTACAAATTCCTCCCTGCGGACCAGAAGATAAGAAAGTACGTTCTCATTTTCACCGCATTTCGGTGTATATTAAGTTAGTTTATACCTATGCGCTAATCAGTTTGCGCATTTCTTTCGATTTTGTCAGATCCATCCATGCGACTGCGACATAACCTATCGTTCTGTGTTCTAAAATTGCCTGTAAATGTAACCAAGGCGTATTCAGTCACCTCTTTTTCATTTCATCTACACTGCTGGCCATTAAAGTTGCTACACCAAGAAGAAATGCAGATGATAAACGGGTATTCATTGGACAAATATATTATACTAGAACTGACATGTGATTACATTTTCACGCAATTTGGGTGCATAGATCCTGAGAAATCAGTACCCAGAACAACCACCTCTGGCCGTAGTAACGCCCTTGATACGCCTGGGCATTGAGTCAAACAGAGCTTGGATGGCGTGTACAGGTACAGCTGCCCATGCAGCTTCAACACGATACCACAGTTCATCAAGAGCTGTGACTGGCGTATTGTGGCGAGCCAGTTACTCGGCCACCATTGACCAGACGTTTTCAATTGGTGAGAGATCTGGAGAATGTGCTGGCCGGGCAGCAGTCGAACATTTTCTGTACCCAGAAACGCCCGTACAGGACCTGCAACAAGCTGTCGTGCATTATAATGCTGAAATGTAGGGTTTCGTAGGGATCGAATGAAGGGTAGAGCCACGGGTCGTAACACATCTGAAATGTAACGTCCACTGTCCAAAGTGCCGTCAATGCGAACAAGAGGTGACCGAGACGTGTAACCAATGGCACCCCATACCATCACGCCGGGTGATACGCCAGTATGGCGTTGACGAATACACGCTACCAATGTGCGTTCACCGCGATGTCACCAAACACGGATGCGGCCATCATGGTGCAGTAAACAGAACCTGGATTCACCCAGGTTCGTCGTTGAGTACACCATCGCAGGCGCTCCTGTCTGTGATGCAGCATCAAGGGTAACCGCAGCCATGGTCTCCGAGCTGATAGTCTATGCTACTTCAAACGTCGTCGAACTGTTCGTGCAGAAGGTTGTTGTCTTGCAAACGTCCCCATCTGTTGACTCAGGGATCGAGATGTGGCTGCACCATCCGTTACAGTCATGCGGGTAAGATGCCTGTCATGTCGACTGCTAGTGATACGAGGCCGTTGGGATCCAGCACGGCGTTCCGTATTACACTCTTGAACCCACCGATTCCATATTCTGCTAACAGCCATTGGCTCTCGACCAACGCGAGCAGTAATGTCGCGATACGATAAACCGCAATCGCTATAGGCTACAGTCTGACATTTATCAAAGTCGGAAACGTGATGGTACGCATTTATCCTCCTTACAGAAGGCATCACAACAATGTATCACCAGGCAACGCCTGTCAGGTGCTGTTTGTGTATGAGAAATCGGTTGGAAACTTTCCTCATGTCAGCACGTTGTAGGTGTCGCCACCGGCGACAACGTTGTGTGAATGCTGTGAAAAGCTAATCATTTGCATATCACAGCATCTTCTTCCTGTCGGTTAAATTTAGCGTCTGTATAGCACGTTATCTTCGTGGTGTAGTAATTTTAATAGCCAGTAGTGTATTTACGAACTGCGTAGCACACACAACCACACAATATCGACCCTCATTTCCAGCAAAGAATCCAGCAAAGCATCTTTGCTTGTCTCTCATTATAAGTAATATCGCTCTATGTAAGTTCGAAAGTCCCTGAGCCCATATTAAAGGCGTTTTATGAAAGCGGAGCGGTGTACAGCATCCGAATTCTGTAGCTTCTAAACTGTGCGCTTTCCACTCCAATGTATCTTACTGAAACCGTGTGCAACACATCACTTACCTCTCCGTAGTCGAGCCACGGCACGTAGTGCGGCCTCCTCTTTACCTCGGCCTCAGCGACATGATCCACTTCAGACACGCTCCGTCATCTTAAAGCGAGTGAAGGGATGCGTTTCCGCGGATATGAGCTTAGCGATCGTCAACTGTCTTTCATTGTTGCGTGTGCCGTGGCTTCTGCAATGTAAATGACTTTCTATTCCATCTTTACATGTAATCAAGTAGGCACTGGATATCAGAAACTGTTCATTCAGAAACTTCATTTTTATGTGGTAACCACATGTTTCATATCACTTACCTGATGTGCTTCCTTTGAGAATGCTATACGCCTACATCATCATATAGGAGCTGACGTCACGACTTAGGAATGGTGTGAGGTAAAGTCATCAAACTTTGATTGCTTTCTGATCACATAAAGTTATGAGCAAAAATATTGTCATGCATTCATTTAAATATATTGCAATTTCTGATTAAAAGCAAGAATAACTCCAATTTTCCTTTCATGTGAAAACGTACCGTACTTCAAAATTTGTACTAATCATTCCACAAACGACGACTAGAAGTGAAGATATTCTTAATTACAGCTATTCCCATTAGAAATTGCATTTCGCATATATTAAGCTGAATGCTTGTAACAAACGCATAAGAGAGTCGGTACAAGTGACGGTATTGTCTTTTGACTACATAAAGGCAAAATGCTTTACTGCAGTTGATAGGCAAAACATCAAGTGCAAAATTGTCATAACAATGTCTGCTGTCCTCCTGCAGGACAAATGGATGCTATATAAAGAAGCCGTAATCTTTAATGATTGTTGTTTCATGTCACCCCAGGCAAGTAGAAGATTTTAAATAGCACTGCTGTGCCGAGTTATGAAAAATTATGTACGAAAATTTATGTAGCAATCTTCCCAGACGTTTCGTAGCAGATTAGAATACAGAAAAGTGTTGGTAATTGTACAGAGCCACTTCTTGTTGATATGATTCACTTAAATTGGAGTTTAACTATAACGGTGATAATATTATTGGCCAGACACTTTTTGTTACCGAATGTGCATCCTCTGTATTTGTCCACACGATTAATAGCTTTGATACACTACCAAGATGTCGCTTACATTCTACCAATTAATGTCTTTCAGTAATTTATGATTACATGTATCGTGGTTGTATCGTGGATGTATCGTGATGGTGGTTCATGGTGTGGGTTCCTGTTGTCATGTCCTAGTTCATGAACCACACGCAACGTATGAGTGGCCAAGTAAGTGGTCCTGACAGTCAGAATACCAGTTACTTTGGAATAAGGCTGGGCATCTCGGACATATTCTGCGCCGTGGTCACCTTTGTGCTCAGACGACAAAGACTACCAAATCTACCGGTTAGTCCCTGAACCGTTAGTGGTAAAGCCCAATGGGATCCGGGGCAAGTAAGGCTAGCAACCTGCTTCCCTCGTACTTTAAATATGATGCTGGAAACAATCAGAGCAAAACGCCCCCCCTGCGGGTCCGGGGTAAGAATAGGCCCGAGGTATTCCTGCCTGTCGTAAGAGGCGACTAAAAGGAGTTTCAACCGTTTCGGCCTTTCATGTGATGGTCCCCCTTGGGGTTTGACCTACATTTTTCAAAATTCTTCTGAAGTACGAGCCTTTTGGGGAAGGACACCTTACGTGGTGTACCATTGGTCCTAAGTGCTCTCAGACCTTGGCACTCAGTATTGCACCGGCGTTGTAACCATACCCACTATTCCTCCAATTGGGCCTAAACGCCTGATGGGTTGTCCAAGTTACGCCCCTAGTGCATCTCCATCTGCACCAGCGATCATGATGGACTTTCCATGGCACCAGAAATCCAGCACGGTAGCCAGCCCGTTGTGGTGGGGTCGTCATGTACCCTCTAGGTTGTAGCCCCCTGACAACACAGGGATCGTACTGCCGATACCTGAGCTGCACCCTCCCCACGTCGGCCAAGGAGTAGATGCCCGTCTCCTTGGGGCATCAGGACTCCCGGCAATGGTCATCCTGCCAGGTGGCCCTTGCTGCGGCTGGGTGGCGCCCGTGGGGAGAGCCCCTGGTCGGAGTGGGTGGTATCGGGGCGGACGTTTCGCAGATGAAACGTCAACATGTATCAGGTCGCTCTGCGGCCGAGTCTTTCAAAAGAAAAGGTACCGTTTCAAGTCCTGGTTCTCCTGCCCTTTCCCCCTTGGCCACTCCATGGGAGGAGGGACAGGCCCGCCGGCTTGGGGCGAAGTACTTCCCCCGCTATTTGGTCTGTTCTCGAACCGATGGGGGGACATTCGCCACCTCCAAGCCGATGTTCTTTGTTCAGCACATTGAGGACGTCTTTGGGGAAATCGAGGCTCTCAGCAAGATGCGTTCGGGGTCCGTTCTTATCAAGACCACCTCCGCCATACAGTCGGCGGCGCTCCAGGCGTGCGACCGCCTAGGGGACATCCCAGTATCCATTGTCCCACATCTGGCACTAAATAGGACGCAGGGGGTGATTTTTCATCGTGACCTCCTGCTACAATCTGATGAGGAGCTCAGGGCCAACCTGGAGCGCCGAGGCGTGCATTTCGTCCGGCGAGTCCAGCGCGGTCCCAAAGACCGTCGCATTGACACTGGGGCCTTTATCCTCGCCTTCGAGGGTGACGTTCTCCCGGAGAAGGTAAAGGTGATGTGCTACCGGTGTGACGTGCGACCCTACGTCACGCCTCCTATGCGATGTTTTAGGTGTTTGCGTTTTGGGCACATGTCGTCACGGTGTGAGGCTGAGCCCCTTTGTGGCGATTGTGGCCGCCCTCTTCGTGAGGAACATACATGCACCCCACCACCTCGGTGCATTAATTGTCATGGCGTCCACTCGCCTAGATCCTCAGACTGCCCTGCCTATCAGAAGGAGAAGAAGATACAAGAAATCAAAACTTTGGATCGGCTCTTTTGCCTCAGTTGTGTCCACTCCTTCCGCGGTATCCTCACCCCTATCCTGTCCCCCCTACACCTCCTCCGCCCATCAGGGGGCTCCGCCTCCGCCTCCCAAATCCCCCCTTCCAAATCCTCCTCCCCCATGGCCCCCACCCCCTCTCCCCCAGGGGCCACCCTTCCTCCTCCTCCTCCCCCCACGCCACCTGAGAAGCGTTCCTCTTCTCAGGCGTCCATCGGGGAAACGTCCCAGACCCCAGCTTCTGAGGTCCGGCGTTCCAAAACGGACCCCACGCGTGAGGACCTTCTTCGGGTCCAGCCCACCATCCCTGTGCCTCCTCGGCCTCCTAAGAAGGCCTCCAAGAAGAAATCTCTATCCCCCTCTCCACCCCGGCGCGTTTCGTCTGACGCTCCATCCGTAAGTCGCCGCTCCCGGCCGTCCTCAGTTTCGCCGGGACGCTCAGCTGCCAGGCGCTCAGCTGGCCCCTCGCCGGCAAATGATGCTGCCCAAATTACACACCCCGGGACAGCGGCCGCAGCTGGCGACGACTCGATGGAACAGGATCCGCCTTCCGCCGGTTGTAGCGTTGTTCCCTCGAAACCTGGCCCTCCGCGGCCGTCGAGGTGACCAGCTCTTCCCCCGTCTCGTTCCCCCTATTTTTTGACTAGCGATGGCCTTGTTACACTGGAACATACGAGGTATTCGATCTAATCGGGAGGAATTACAACTGCTCCTCCGCCTGCACTGTCCGCTCGTCCTTGGTCTCCAGGAAACCAAGTTGCGCCCGACTGACCGTATTGCCTTTACCCACTATACCTCGGAGCGGTATGACCTCACCCCTGTGGACGGTATCCCAGCTCATGGTGGGGTCATGTTGCTCGTTCGGGACGATGTCTATTACCATCCTATCCCATTGACCACCCCACTCCAAGAAATAGCTGTCCGCATTACTCTTTCTGCTTTTACTTTTTCAGTTTGTACCATCTACACTCCACCGTCATCTGTTGTTAGTCGGGCTGACATGATGCACCTGATCGTTCAGCTCCCTCCGCCGTTCTTATTGTTTGGCGACTTCAATGCCCATCATCCCCTTTGGGGCTCTCCTGCATCCTGTCAAAGAGGCTCACTCTTGGCGGATGTCTTCAACCATCTCAATCTTGTCTGCCTCAATACCGGCGCCCCGACTTTCCTCTCGGACTCTACTCATACCTACTCCCACTTGGACCTCTCGATCTGTTCTACCACTCTTGCCCGTCGGTTCGAGTGGTATGTCCTTTCTGACACCTATTCGAGCGACCACTTCCCCTGTGTCGTTCGTCTCCTGCACCACACCCCATCCCCACGTCCTTCGAGCTGGAACATACTGAAGGCTGACTGGGGACTTTACTCCTCCCTGGCGACCTTTCCGGACCACGATTTTCCTAGTTGTGACAGTCAGGTCGAATACCTCACGGCCGTTATCATCAATGCTGCCGAACGTTCCATTCCTCGTACAACTTCTTCTTCACGTCGCGTTTCCGTCCCCTGGTGGAACGAGGCTTGTAGGGACGCTATCCGTGCTCGGCGACGTGCTTTACGCACCTTTCGCCGCCATCCTACGTTGGCGAATTGTATTGAATACAAACGACTCCGAGCGCAATGCCGTCGAGTCATCAAAGACAGCAAAAAAGCTTGTTGGGCCTCTTTCACCAGCTCCTTCAACAGTTTTACTCCCTCTTCCGTCGTTTGGGGTAGCCTGCGCCGGCTGTCGGGCATTAAGGCCCACTCCTCGGTACCTGGCCTGACCTCAGGTAATGAGGTCCTTGTTGATCCTGTGGCTGTCTCCAACGCCTTTGGCCGCTTTTTCGCGGAGGTTTCAAGCTCCGCCCATTACCATCCTGCCTTCCTTCCCAGGAAAGAGGCAGAAGAGGCTCGGCGACCTTCCTTCCACTCGCTGAATCTGGAAACGTATAATGCCCCCTTTACTATGCGGGAACTCGAACGTGCGCTTGCGCTGTCCCGGTCCTCTGCTCTGGGGCCAGATGCCATTTACGTTCAGATGCTGGCACACCTTTCTCCGGCGGGCAAAAGCTTCCTTCTTCGTACCTACAATCGCGTCTGGACCGAAGGTAAAGTCCCCATGCGTTGGCGTGACGCCGTTATTGTTCCTATACCCAAACCTGGGAAGGATAGACACCTTCCTTCTAGTTACCGCCCCATTTCTCTTAGAAGCTGTGTCTGTAAGGTGATGGAGCGCATGGTTAATGCTCGGTTAGTCTGGATTCTTGAATCTCGACGACTACTTACTAATGTCCAATGCGGCTTTCGTCGCCGCCGCTCTGCTGTTGTCCACCTTGTGACCTTGTCGACATTCATCATGAACAACTTTTTGCGAAGGCGCCAAACGGTAGCCGTGTTCTTCGACTTGGAAAAGGCTTATGATACCTGTTGGAGGGGAGGTATCCTCCGCACTATGCACAGGTGGGGCCTACGCGGTCGCCTGCCCCTTTTTATTGATTCATTTTTAACGGATCGAACGTTTAGGGTACGTGTGAGTTCCGTATTGTCCGACGTCTTTCTCCAGGAGAGCGGAGTGCCTCAGGGCTCCGTCTTGAGCGTAGCCCTTTTTGCCATCGCGATCAATCCAATTATGGATTGCATTCCACCTAATGTCTCAGGCTTTCTCTTTGTCGACGACTTCGCGATCTACTGCAGTGCCCAGAGAACATGCCTCCTGGAGCGCTGCCTTCAGCGTTGTCTCGACAGCCTATACTCATGGAGCGTGGCAAATGGCTTCCGGTTCTCTGAAGAGAAGACGGTTTGTATTAACTTTTGGCGATATAAAGCGTTCCTTCCGCCATCCTTACATCTCGGTCCCGTAGTTCTCCCATTCGTGGACACAACTAAGTTTCTAGGGCTCACGTTGGACAGGAAACTGTGTTGGTCTCCACATGTCACTTATTTGGCGGCCCGTTGTACACGTTCCCTTAATGTCCTCAGAGTTCTTAGTGGTTCATCTTGGGGAGCGGATCGCACTGTCCTGCTTCGCTTGTATCGGTCCATGGTCCGATCGAAGCTGGATTATGGGAGCTTCGTCTACTCGTCCGCTCGGCCATCCCTCTTACGCCGGCTCAACTCCATCCACCATCGGGGGTTACGTCTTGCGACCGGAGCCTTCTACACTAGTCCTGTCGAGAGTCTTTATGCTGAAGCTGCCGAGTTACCGTTGACCTACCGGCGCGACGTACTGCTGTGTCGGTATGCTTGCCGGCTGTTGTCTATGCCCGACCACCCTTCTTACCAGTCCTTCTTCGCCGATTCTCTCGATCGTCAGTACGGGTTGTATGTGTCTGCCCTGCTGCCCCCCGGAGTCCGCTTCCGTCGCTTGCTTCGACAATTGGATTTTGCCCTCCCTACCACCTTTAGAGAGGGTGAGAGCCCGACACCACCTTGGCTCCAGGCTCCGGTTCATCTTTATCTCGACCTCAGCTCACTCCCGAAGGAGGGTACTCCGACAAACCGTGAGCAATACACTACAGCCGAACTTCGTGCTCGACTTGCCGGACACACCTTTATTTACACCGATGGCTCCAAAACCGACGATGGTGTCGGCTGTGCCTTTGTCGTCGGGGCCGCCACCTTCAAATACCGGCTCCTCGACCAATGTTCCAGCTTTACGGCCGAGCTTTTTGCTCTCCATCAGGCCGTTCAGTATGCCCGCCGCCACCGCCATTCATCGTATGTACTCTGCTCTGACTCACTCAGTGCTCTTCAGAGCCTTGGAGCTCCCTATCTGGTCCATCCCTTGATTCAACGGATATAGCAGTCCCTCCATTCTTTCACTGATAATGGTGGTTCTGTCAGCTTTCTGTGGGTTCCCGGACATGTAGGAGTGCCTGGGAATGAGGCTGCGGATGCTGCAGTCAAGGCTGCAGTCCTCCTGCCTCGGCCAGCCTCCCATTGTGTCCCGTCATCGGACGTTCTGGGGGTTGTATGTAAGAGGCTTGTGTCGTTGTGGTGGGATGCTTGGTCATCCCTCCAAGGAAACAAGCTCCGGGCAGTAAAACCGCTCCCAACTCCTTGGACAACATCCTCCCGACCATCTCGGCGCGAGGAGGTCCTTCTGACCAGGTTGAGAATTGGGCATTGCCGGTTTAGCCACCGCTACCTGTTCTCCGGTGACCCAGCCCCGCAGTGCCCTTGTGGACAGGCCTTAACAGTGCGCCATGTTTTATTGTCGTGTCCCGTTTTAGTCATTTCGTGTTGTCCTGTCCCTGCCGTCTACCTTACCGGATATTTTAGCTGATGACGCTCGAGCAGCTGCTCGTGTTCTGCGTTTTATAACTTTGACTGGCTTGTCCAAAGACATCTAACCTTTTTACTTATTTTATCTGCATCTTTGTCAGGTCTTTCTGGTGTCCCCCTTGAGTTTTACTAGATCCCTTGTGCTCTAACAACAGTGACTGGGCGCTAATGACCTCAGTAGTTGAGCGCCCTTAAACCCAATCCAAAAAAAAAAAGAGCAAAACGCCTCTGACCTTTGGAGGTGACGGAGCCCCACCTCCAATTTATAAACCAGAGACTCCTGATATGACTCGGCAAACCAATGGTAACGAGATGGGGAGCTATTAATATCAATGGGGGCTACTCTGGGAAGAAGGTAGAGTTGGAAGACGCTGCTAGTAAGATGGGGTTGGACGTTTTAGCTGTTAGTGACATTCGGGTAAGGGGTGAGAAAGAAGAGGAAGTGGGAGAATACAAGGTTTACCTGTCAGGAGTCAAAGCAGGAATAGCACAATGGGGTGTAGGGCTTTACATCAGGAAAGAAATGGAATCCAGCGTAGTTGCAGTAAGACACGTAAACGAACGACTGATGTGGATAGATTTGACAGTGTCTAACAAGAAAATTAGGATTGTGTCAGTACATTCGCATTGTGAAGGGACAGATCAAGATAAGATGGATAGTTTTTATGACGCACTTAGTGACATAGTTGTTAGAGTAAAGGACAGATGGATGGCTCTGAGCACTATGGGACTTTACATCTGTGGTCATCAGTCCCCTAGAACTTGGAACTACTTAAACCTAACTAAGGACATCACAAACATCCATGCCCGAGGTAGGATTCGAACCTGTGACCATAGCAGTCGCGCGGTTCCTGACTCAGCGCCTAGAACCGCTAGACCGCCGCGGCCGGCAGTAAAAGAAAAGGACAGTGTTCTGCTCATGGGTGATTTTAATGCCACGATTGGAAATCGAACAGAAGGGTATGAAAAGGTTATGAGTAAATTTGGAGAGGATATGGAGGCCAACAGGAACGGGAAACAACTCTTGGATTTCTGTGCCAGTGTGGGCTTAGTAATCACAAACTCATTTTTTAAACATAAGAACATTCACCGGTATACTTGGGAAGGCAGGGGAACCAGATCTGTCATTGACTATACAATAACAGATCAGTAATTCAGGAAGGCTGTGAGGGGGACACGTGTATTCAGGGGATTCTTTGATGACACTGATCACTATTTAATCTGCAGTGAAATTGGTATTGTGAGGCCGAAAGTACAGCAGGTCAGGTCCATATGTAGGAGGATAAGAGTGGAGAAACTTCAGGATAAGGAAATCAGGCACAAGTGCATAAGTGATCTCAGAAAGGTACCAGTTAGTTGAATGTAGGCAATTACAGTCATCGGAAAACGAATGGACAAGGTACAGGGATACAGTACTAGAAGTGGCTAAAGAATGTCTTGGAACAGTAGTGTGTAAAGGTAGGATGAAGCAAACAGCTTGGTGGAATGACACAGTCAAGGCAGCCTGTAAAAGGAAAAGGAAGGCGTATCAAAAATGGCTACATACTAGAACTCAGGTAGACAGAAAGTTGTATTGAAGAAAGAAACAAAGCCAAACAGATAATTGCAGCATCCAAGAAGATATCTTGGGAAGACTTTGGTTTTCCAGCAGCTTGACCCAAAGTCTCCAACCTGTTTCCATTCTAGAGTGTAATTAGCAGTCTTTGAAAGGGAGGTAAGAAGGAAATGACAAGTATTTTGGACAGGTCAGGAAAACTGCTGGTGAATCCTGTGGATGCCTTGGGCAGATGGAGGGAATATTTTGAAGAGTTGCTCAATGTAGGTGAAAATGCGATCAGTAATGTTTCAGATTTCGAGGTAGAATGGGATAGGAATGATGATGGAAATAGGATCACATTTGAGGAAGTGGAAAAAATGGTCAATAGATTGCAGTGCAATAAAGCGGCTGGGGTGGTTGAAATTAAGTCGGAACTCATCAAATACAGTGGAATGTCAGGTCTTAAATGGCTACACAGGATAATTGAAATGGCCTGGGAGTCGGGACAGGTTCCATCAGACTGGACAAAAGCAGTAATCACACCAATCTTTAAACATGGAAACAGAAAAGATTGTAACAACTACAGAGGTATCTCTTTAATCAGCTTTGTGGGTAAACTCTTCTCAGGTATTGTTGAAAGGAAGGTGCGAGTATTATTTGAGGACAAATTGGATGAAAATCAGTGTGGGTTTAGGCCTCTTAGAGGTTGTCAGGACCAGATCTTTAGCTTACGGCAAATAATGGAGAAGTGTTATGAGTGGAACAGGGAATTGTATCTATGCTTTATAGATCTAGAAAAGGCATATGACCGGGTTCCTAGGAGAAAGTTATTGTCTGTTCTACGAGATTAATTGCTTGCAAAAGTTTGCCTCCTATTCCATAAAGGTCTTTACATAGATAGGTTGCAGCCTTGTCTTACCCCTGAAACTACTCTGAACCCTGAACTCAATTTACCGTCAACTCTAACTGCTGCCTGACTGTCTCCACTGTTGTTCGTATTATTTATGGATCGTAAGTTGAAAACAATAGACTGGCTGGGTGAGATTAAGATATGCGAACACAAAATAAGCAGTCTCGCGTATGCGGATGACTTAGTTTGCAAACTTTCAATCGAATCTGCCATCATAACTAATATTTCAGAGCTAGATCAGAAATGTAAGGACTATGGTATGAAGATTAACATCTCAAAAACGAAAGTAATGACAGTGGGAAAGAGATATAAACGGATTGAGTGCCAAATAGGAGGAACAAAGTGAGAACAGGTGGACAGTTTCAAGTACTTAGGATGCATATTCTCACAGGATGGCAACATAGTGAAGAACTGGAAGCGAGGTGTAGCAAAGCTAATGCAGTGAGCGCTCAGCTACAATCTACTCTCTTCTGCAAGAAGGAAGTCTGTACCAAGACTAATTTATCTGTGCACCGTTCAATCTTTCGACCAACTTTATTGTATAGGAGTGAAAGCTGGGTGGATTCAGGTTACCTTATCAATAAGGTTGAGGTTACGGATATGAAAGTAGCTAGGATGATTGCAGGTACTAGTAGATGGGGACATGGCTGGAGGGTGTCCACAATGAGGAAATCAAAGAAAAACTGTGAATGAACTCATTAGATGTAGCAGTCAGGGCGAACAGGCTTAGATGGTGGGGTCATGTTACACGCATGGGAGAAGCAAGGTTACCCAAGAGACTCACGGGTTCAGCAGTAGAGGGTAGGAGGAGTCGGGGTAGACCAAGTAGAAGATAGCTGAATTCGGTTAAGAATGATTTTGAAGTAACAGGCTTAACATCAGAAGAGGCATCAATGTTAGCACTGAATAGGGGATCATGGAGGTATTTTATAAGGGGGACTATGCTCCAGACTGAACGCTGAAAGGCATAATCAGACTTAAATGATGATGATGATGATGATGATGATGATACTGGTATAATGAAAATAAAATGGATTCACTCAGTTACTTTTTCATTCTGATGCCAATTTTTTACTAACCCTGACTGCTTCAGCGTAAACTTTGTATGTGAATTCTCTAGGAACGGCATTATTTACATTGAAGGTATCGCCACCTGTATTCAGTTGTTATTTTCGCCAGTTGCGCAATTAACTGAATCACCATGCTCTATAAGAGCAGTTCTATCTAAAAAATTAAAAAAAAAAGAAAACAAGAATGGCCATGAGACTTAGTTCTTTGTACCGCACCCTTGTTAAGTGACGGTAGCAAGAAGAAAGCTTCAGACCATGAGTCATGGTTACCGCATGACAGATACACTCTGATGCAGTAGCTAGATGCAAGTGGTTACGACTGTCGCCGAAAGGAGTCAGCTTCTTATGGACTACGAAATTAGCAAGTAGTTTAAACATATTTTCGAAACAAAACTTTAATAATAATTATTGACAGTCGTAATAAGCATAATAACTAATTTGTTTATTAATCTGAATGATTGCGTGAGTCGGAAGTAAGATATTAAATGATAAGTACACGTTAGCGTGAGAACTGTGATTGTGCAGGAAAGGTAAATTATACTGACAAGGGAATTTTGTAATGTACAACTAGCTAGACTATGGGGTTGAGAAAACAAGAAACACAGATCGATAATTCTGTTATTGTACCCTCCGTTTTTGTTGTTGTTGTTGTTGTTGTTGTTGTCTTCAGTCCTGAGACTGGTTTGATGCAGCTCTCCATGCTACTCTATCCTGTGCAAGCTTCTTCATCTCCCAGTTCTTACTGCAACCTACATCCTTCTGAATCTGCTTAGTGTATTCATCTCTTGGTCTCCCTCTACGATTTTTACCCTCCACGCTGCCCTCCAATACTAAATTGGTGATCCCTTGATGCCTCAGAACATGTCCTACCAACCGATCCCTTCTTCTGGTCAAGTTGTGCCACAAACTCCTCTTCTCCCCAATTCTATTAAATACCTCCTCATTAGTTGTGGTGCTACAGAAGAATGCTGAAGATTAGATGGGTAGATCCCATATTTCGAAAGCTTCTATTTTCTTCTTGTCCAATCTGTTTACCGTCCATGTTTCACTTCCATACATGGCTACACTCCATACGAATACTTTGAGTATAGATTTAAGTGTCAGGAAGTCGTTTCTGAATGTTAACAGATTTCGCTTCTTCAGAAACGCTTTCCTTGCCATTGCCAGTCTACATTTTATGTCCCCTCTACTTCGACCATCTTCAGTATTTTTGCTCGCTAAATAGCAAAACTCTTTACTACTTTAAGTGTCTCATTTCCTAATCTAATTCCCTCAGCATCACCCGACTTAATTAGACTACATTCCATTATCCTCGTTTTGCTTTTGTTTATGTTCATCTTATATCCTCCCTTCAAGACACTGTCCATTCCGTTCAACTGCTCTTCCAAGTCCTTTGCTGTCTCTGACAGAATTACAATGTCATCGGCGAACCTCAAAGTTTTTATTTCTTCTCCATGGATTTTAATTCCTACTCCGAACTTTTCTTTTGTTTCCTTTACTGCTTGCTCAATATACAGATTGAATAACATCGGGGAGAGGCTACAACCATGTCCCACTCCCTTCCCAACCACTGCTTCCCTTTCATGCCCCTCTACTCTTATAACTGCCATCTGGTTTCTGTACGAATTGCAAATAGCCATTCGCTCCCTGTATTTTATCCCTGCCACCTTCAGAATTTGAAAGAGAGTATTCCAGTCAACATTGTCGAAAGCTTTCTCCAAGTCGACAAATGTTAGAAGCTAGACTAAGGAAAGGCAAACCTACGTTTCTATGATAAGTCGTAGGGTCTGGATTCCGTGGAAATATGGGAAAACGTGAGGCAATACAAACTGATCTTCCCCGAGGTCGGCTTCTACCAGTTTTTCCATTCGTCTGTAAAGAATTCGCGTTAGTATTTTGCAGCCGTGAGTTATTAAACTGATAGTTCGGTAATTTTCACATCTGTCAACGCGTGCTTTCTTTGGAATTGTAATTATTATATTCTTCTTGAAGTCTGAGGGCATTTAGCCTGTCTCATACATTTTGCACACCAGATGGTAGAGTTTTGTTAGGACTGGCTCTCCCAAGGCCGTCAGTAGGTCTAATGGAATGTTGTCTACTCCTGGGGCCTTGTTTCGACTCAGGTCTTTCAGTGCTCTGTCAAACACTTCACGCAGTATCGTGTCTCCCATTTCATCTTCATCTACATTCTCTTCCCTTTCTATAACATTACCCTAAAGTACATCGCCCTTGTATAGTCCCTTTTTTATACTCCTTCCACCTTTCTCCTTTCCCTTCTTTGCTTAGAACTGGGTTTCCATCTGAGCTCTTGATATTCATACAAGGGGTTCTCTTTTCTCCAAAGGTCTCTTTAATTTTCCTTTAGGCAGTATCTATCTAACCCCTAGTGAGATAAGCCTTTATATCCTTACATTTGTCCTGTAGCCAAGCCTCCTTAGCCATTTTGCACTTCCTGTCGATCTCATTTTTGAGACGTTTGTATTCCTTTTTGCCTGCTTCATTTACTGCATTTTTGTATTTTCTTCTTCCGTCAATTAAATTCAATATTTCTTCTGTTACCCAAGGGTTTCTACTAGCCCTCGTCTTTTTACCTATTTGATCCTCTGCTGCCTTCACTATTTCATCCCTCAAAGCTGCCCATTCTTCTTCTACTGTATTTCCTTCCCCCATTCCTGTCAATTGTTCCCTTATGCTCCCCCTGAAACCCTGTACCACCTCTGGTTTAGTCAGTTTATCCAGGTCCCATCTCCTTAAATTCCCACCTTTTCGTAGTTTCTTCAGTTTTAATCTACAGGTCATAACCAATAGATTGTGGTCAGTCCACATCTGTCCCTGGAAAAGTCCTACAATTTAAAATCTGGTCCCTAAAACTGTGTCGCACCATTATATAAACTATCTGAAGCCTGTCAGTATCTCCAGGCTCCTTCCACGTATACAACCTTCTTTCATGAACCAAGTGTTAGCTATGATTAAGTTGTGCTCTGTGCAAAATTCTACCAGATGGCTTCCTCTTTCATTTCTTCCCCCCAATCCATGTTCACCTACTACGTTTCCTTCTCTCCCTTTTCCTACTCTCGAATTCCAGTCACCCATGACTATTAAATTTCCGCCTCCCTTCACTATCTGAATAATTTCTTTGATATCATCATACATTTCATCAATTTCTTCATCATCTGCAGAGCTAATTGGCATATAAACTTGTACTACTGTAGTAGGCATGGGCTTTGTGTCTATCTTGGCCATAATAATGCGTTCACTATGCCGTTTGTAGTAGCTAACCCGCACTCCTATTTTTTTTTATTCATTATTAAACCTACTCCTGCATTACCCCTATTTGATTTTGTATTTATAACCCTGTAATCACCTGACCAAAAGTCTTGTTCCTCCTACCACCGAACTTCACTAATTCCCACTATATCTAACTTTAACCTATCCATTTCCCTTTTTAAATTTTCTAACCTACCTGCCCGATTAAGGGATCTGACATTCCACGCTCCGATCCGTAGAACACCAGTTTTCTTTCTCCTGATAACGACGTCCTCTTGAGTAGTCCCCGCCCGGAGATCCGAATGGGGGACTGTTTTACCTCCGGAATATTTTACCCAAGAGGACGCCATTATCATTTATCCATACAGTGAAGCTGTATGCCTTCGGGAAAAATTACGGCCGTAGTTTCCCCGTGCTTTCAGCCGTTCGCAGTACCAGCGCAGCAAGGCCGTTTTGGTTAATGTTACAAGGCCAGAACAGTCAATCATCCAAACTGTTGCCCCTGCAACTACTGAAAAGGCTGCTGCCCCTCTTCAGGAACCACATGTTTGTCTGGCCTCTCAACAGATACCCCTCCGTTGTGGTTGCACCTACGGTACGGCTATCTGTATCGCTGAGGCACGCAAGCCACCCCACCAAGACAAGGTCTATGGTTCATGGGGTGGGGGGGCTATACAGTTATTGAACCGGAAAATTGATGGTTAGATGGGGATTTGTCAATTTCGTTTTTATCTGTTCGGTTAGGCGAGCAAAGTACCCATGCACCACAGAGCGTTACAGTTTCTAATGAGTTAAATCATGGATGTTTAATCAGATGAGTGCTATAACTGATTTGATTTCAGTGTTACTAAAATCCTTGGAAAAAAATGTATTACTGCTGATACTCTATAGCGCTTCATAATGAGAGCAAGGAGTATCATAATGAGAGTAGGTTAATTTTATTTAATTTTTAAGGATATCTTTCCGAAAGTTTTATTACACGTCCACTTGCCAATAGTGGTAAGAAATGGTACAAGAATCCTTCTTGGAAGGGAGTGAATTTGACAGTACTAGATAGTTGAAAATGACATTTTCTTTATGAGAAAGTATATCAGCAATTAGTGTAAGGTGACTTTCATATCATCTTTCTAATACCTGCTACTTCGTTAACATAGAGAATAGATTCTGTAAGCCAGAGCTTCACGGAAATGTTGCTTGAGAGGTAAAGGTAATGACTCTACCTCAATGCTGCCTGTACCTGTGATGAAAAATCACTATCGTAGCACTTACGTTTCAGGAGATTGTTCAAATGCCTGTTGTTTGAAAATTAATGAACTCTAACATACTGGACTATGCGCTTGGCTATACAGAGAAGGTGGCAAAGAAATGCAAGAGGTGCGATGAGTTGAAGAGACCACCAACATAATTCACACCGTGACAAAGGTGCTGGTGAAATCTCAAAAGTTAACAAGCAAGATAAATTCATTGCCTCACCAGTTTTTTTTCCTTGTTTATGCGGAACCAGTTTTGGTAATGTGAGTGGAGCAATGTAATGCTGAGGACAAAACTGTGTTGTTCCCTAGAACAATGTACCGAAACCTGGAAGTTGTCTGTCACATTTGCACTTTTCATTTCTGAATTTCGAGGATTTGCCGAAAAGTAATGAGTCTACACTTTTTATGTGAAATCTCTGAACTGAATTCCGTATATTTAATTTGAGGATTATGCATTTCAGATGTGTTTAAAATGCCTTTCACTGACAGTTTCATGAGCAGCAGTGTTTTTTTTTTTTTTTTTTGAAAATATGTAAATAACGCAATGTTGAAGTAATAACTTATAATTTTGAAGAGACTAGGAGGACTACTTTTCATAATAAAACGTATGGTGTTGCACATAAATTGTTGTTTATAAAATACTTCCCTCTGGGTGAAGCTGACGTGTGTGGGTGTACTAATTGTATTGAAATGTATATATTTGTATTTTTCGTCTCATGAACTGTAAATTTTCAGTATCTGGCAGCTCAATGTCAACGTCTCACGACATTTCAGTCAACGCTCTGCAAGGTGTTCATTGCATGTTCAGTAGTAAAGTATAAAAATGGAAGTAACAGTACGTCTACATCTCCAGCTACAGCCACAAGTCGCTGTATGGCGCACGGTGGAGGGTACCTTGTACTACTAGTCGTAATTTCCTTCCTTTTTCCGCTCTTAAATGGAACGAGGAAGAAACGACTGTCTATATGCATCCGTGGGGCCACTAGTTTCTCTTATACTGCCATTGTGACCGTAATCGTAATGTATGTGGCGGCAGTAGAATCGTTCTGGAGTCAGCTTCAAATTCCCGTTCTTTAAAACTTCTCAGTGGTGCTTCGTGACAAATGGGAATCCTTTGAGGGAAGACTACTTTCTTTGAGTTCCCAAAGCAACTCCGTAACACCTGCATGATGATCACAGCTATCGAAAACAAGTCTAAGCGGCACACGTCAGAGCTGCTTTTTTTCTTCCATTAATCGAACCTGTTGGGGATCGCACACAGTTGAGCAGTACTGACGTATTCCTTGAAAAATGAGTTACATTTTCCTAAAATTCTCCCAGTAACTCGGAGTCATCCATTCACCTTCGCCCTTACGTGCTCGTTTCATTTCAAATAGATTGGTAACGTCACCCCTACATAGTTTATCGACGTGCACACCACTCATGCTGTATTCGAACGTTACAGGATTGTTTTTCCTTCTCATCCGCATTAACTAACATTTTTCAACTTTTAGAACATGCTGCTTCGTTGTGTCCAATTCACTTTGTATCCTCCTATAGTCGCCTAATGATAGCATCACAAGCAAACAGCCGCAGATCTCTGCCCACCCCGTCCACCAGATCATTTACACATATATATATATATATATATATATATATATATATATATATATATATATATATATATATATATATATATGAATGATAACGCTCCTGTCAGACTTGTAGGACACACTCCTGACGACACACTCCCTCTGATGAATACCTGCCGTTGAGGACAACTCACTGTGTTCTATTACTAAAGATGTCCTTGAGCCTCTCACGTATGTGAGATTATAATCCGTATGCTCGGACTATATCATTCTGCAGTGGACACAGTACTAAATGGCTTCCGAAAATCTAGGAATATGGATTATGTGTGTTTCCCTTCACCCATGCTTTGCAGGAAATCGTTTGAGAAACCAGTAAGCCGTGTTCTGCACGATCGTTGCTTCCTAAATCGGTGCTGGTTCGCGAGAAGTAGCTTTTCTGACTCAAAGAAATTTATTATATTCAAACTGCGAATATGCTGAAGAATTCTACAGGAAACTGATATTAAGTGTATTGACCAGTAATTTTGCGGCTCATTTCATTTAGTCACATTATACACATGAGCCATTCGAGCTTTGATCCCAGATAAGGGAGGGTTTCACAATAAATTCAAGCTAAGCAAATGTCAAATGCCGAACAGTCCTTGCTATAAAAATAAATTGTTTCTACCCGGTCCGGGCGGCTTGTTTTCGACTCTTTCAGGACGTATGTTTCTCTATCCTCCACACGGGAGTGTGTGCGACGCTCAAACGATGGTATGTCTATACAATTCTCCTGAATGAATGAAATTTAAATTTTCGTTTAAAAAATCAGTCTGGAAAGAAACCGTCGACTCGCTTAGTGGTTACGTGCTCGTTTCATTTGTTGTATGCTTCGTGGCTCGACCTTTTTCTACATGCACGAATTGCTAATGTTGCCTGTCGATATTTCCGCGTTCTTTTTCTAATCGAGAGGCCCACAATTTCTGCTTCCTGAGCATTTTCTGAATGTTGTTATTAAACCATGGCGGGTCTTACGCGCTTAGCCGCCACGTCGTCCTCCAGAGCGCGATTTGCAGCCAGATCAGTCTTGGCCCGAGATGCATCTACGCTTATCGTATTGGGACTGAGTGCAGTTGATTTATAGTCTACGTGGAATGCTAACAACTGTTGATCCTCTCTTTGTAGTTTGAAGAACGGCCCTAGCTTACTTCATTGACTGAATTTAAACTTTGTATTATTTCCAGCTAGTCGGCTCGGCATCAATGACTACGGTAGATTTTAATGGCATGTGTCTATTCTAGCAGCTTCAGAAACCTCATTTATCTACCTGCGCCTCATATTCTCGCGAGTTATTGTCCCTTTTATGTTTCCTCATCCGCATCAGAAACTTTCACGATGAGTGAAAATTTCAGTTCGTCATTGCCGTCTCTGTCCTTCCTGGAAACTAACTCTGTGTTATTTTTGTCGTCAGGAGGGAATGTCATTGTCTCTCCTCCCACGACGTGGGTGTCGGACCTTACCCAAAAACTTTGCTCTCTGCTGTTCTATTCCTATCATGAATGGCTTCTGTGGAGCGTAGCTGCAGACGAATTTAGAAAGAGAACGAGAATTAGTTCATCTGCAGAGGAATTTGGTGCGTATACAACTGGACGATAGGTGGTTGAATGGTAAAGAAAGAAACTGCCTAACGGTGATAATGTAAATAGATGGAAAGACCAGTGGGTTCTACACAGAGGTATCTTGTTTAATACATGCAGATACGGTTTAGAACGATGCAGAGTGTGTATTTCTTTGGATTAAAGATGTGCACTCGTTTGGCATATTTACTGGACTTATGGTCATTTTGGTAGTAAGAAATGTATAGCTCACGTAAGGAGATACCATTATTGTAAAAGCATTAATCGAATGATCAGAAAGAAATTAAGTACATGTAAGCTATGCCAACAAACAAAGTATGCATTAGGCACTAGGCTGGTACTCATTTTCCATTTATACCTAGGACGTTCGCTGACATTTCTTCAACTAACACGTTTTGGCTGTTACCGAGAGGAATAGATGGTATATGTTAGATCATAAGTCTACTGTAACTATAATTTAAGTTCCTTAAATTACATTCTGTCAAAGCTGCCACTGGCCAAGCTGTTGTAAGGATTTTCTATAGGGATTCCATAATTGATAAAAGAACAGGTGTAGCAAGTGGGTGCATTCAGTGCACCAGCCAGAGTTCTTTTATGAATTAATTAAATTAATTATACTGTACTATGTTAATTAAACCAATTCATTATATTAGATTATATTAAAATTTATAAACGTAATATAATATAATGAATTTAATTTGCATAATGTAATACAATTAATTTAATTAATTTGTAAGAAGTGGTTGTGCATTAAAATCACACCTAATGTGCTCCATACCCACTTACTACTAAATATAAAAATCAATGCCAATTTTGAGCACACTAACTAAAATCCATAGAGAAATGCAAAAATAAGTTATTTGTAAATGTTGGCCATCCTGAGCGAACTAGAAGTAAAAAATAATAATTTGATGTTCAAAATTATCAAATATTCTTTTATATTCAGTCAACAAATTTTCAGCAAAAGCTTTTGATAGGAAACGTATCAGGTTTTTTTTTTCTCGTGGTATTCTCTTTATTTCATTTCAGCCTACTCTTTTTTTTTTTTTTTTTAGTCAATATCGCTTTTGGACTGCGACTCACCCAGCTTCTTCTTCTTCTTCTTCTTCTTCTTCTTCTTCTTCTTCTGGCAGCCTCTTGGCAACAATATCTGCAGATGGTTCAGTTGCTGATAACAGATGTCCTCATTTTCTTCTAGATGTGCTCAAGCAAATAACAATAGTATTGGATAGGCAAACAAAACCTACAGCTATTGAGCTGTCCTCACAGGGCAAGGAAATAACGTTTACAAGTTGTATATACAGTTAGTATTTGAGAACAAAGCTGATTGAAGAACAAAAGTGAGACACCTGCTAGCGGTTTCCTGGACCAGCTACAGCTACAGCTCCAGCTGCTAAGGCCGTCCAGGAAGCTGAGTCTGGACAGCACGGCGCGGCGCGGCCTCCCCGCCGCTCCGGATGGCGATCAGAATTTGAGTGGGACACGGGTCACTCAGGAGGCAGGAGCTACGCTATATTTCACTCCAGCCAGCCTGCTGAACTGATCGACTTTCTTTGATTTTTCAGCCAAATATTAACCAGTTTTAAAAATTCAGAATTTGAGTGTAATCTACATGAAAATGGATATTCAGAAAAATAATAATGAATAAAATTGGGTATCATAGATATGCAGTTCCTCTGTTTAAATATTTTCAGTAGGTATTCTGTTTTGAGATTCCCATCTAAGTTTATTTCTATACATGAGTATATAGAGAAGTGTGTCTTTTGATACCTTATCATTAAACGTACCCGCCAAAATCATTGGTGTCTTTTGACTTGTAAGTATTTTGTCCAAGTGTCATGTTGATCACATAAGAAGGATAATGTGTTACGAAATCAGGAGGATTTATATCAGTATCTCCTTTGTAGAGTAACTCGTTTAAAATAAAGAGGAGTGTCATAAGCTTTCAAATAATTATCTGCTGGTTCTAAATTCCAAGTTTCTTGTGGAGACACGTCGTTTCTCCCGTTTTTCATATACAGATTATACAGCGTTATATGATCATAAATTGACAATCAGGAAACTGGACGAGAGAATCACTGCTCAGAATAACATCAAATTTGAGTAACATACTATTGATGCAGTGGGGAAATGTGATGGGATAAACATTTAACGAAACTTTGACCAATAGATGGCGCTGTAAGCGTCGGAATCTGCACACCAATAGACGCACAGCACACGGCCCTCCCACAGTTGCGATTCATCTGTCAACGATAGCCGATTCCAGTTATGTTAAGACCCTGACAGCACCATCTAGTGGGAATATTCGTCTCCATGATGTTTCCTCCTGTGTCAATAATATGTTGTTCAAATCTAGCGTCAATCTGAGCATTGGTTCTCTTTCTACGGCGTTTTGAAACTGAAACAGCATTATATGTAAGCAAAAAATTATGTAGTGTAACAGAATTTACGTCTATATCAGAAAAATATGCATGCTAACTGCAAAGCGCAAGAATAAAAGCTATAGTCTTACAAATTTCCATGCACCTATAAATGGTGACAATAGAAGAAATTTGCACGCAGTAAATCAGTTTTGGGTTCTTTTAGATTCTGAAATCACCAACATACCTAAAACCAACGTTGAAATACTTCTCGGCTACTTCAGCGTCCAAGCTGCGAAGGAAAAGATGTTTCACAATATTGTAGGCGAATATCCAGCACACTTATGAACAAACAGAAATGGTGAAAGACTGATAATGTGCGTAAAATGTTGCACTTAAAACTGACGCCTGCACATTTTCGCAAACTACCAAGAAAAGCCAAAACTAGAAGAATATCAACTGGATCACATAGGCACATCTAACAGGCGTTTCATGGTAATCATGGACGTTAAAGCAATCAGATGTGGGGAATTTGATTGATGCCATTAGCTCACTATATATAAAATAAGATTTCTCCCCTTTAAAAACAATAGTACAACCAAGAAAATAATCAGATAAAGTGCACTACAACCAATATTACAAAATAAAATACAGGAAAATTTAGAGAAGAAACTCAGACAACAAACCAAGGTGACCGGCACGAACTGCAGGTACAGATTGCCGTGGCGCGCACAGCCACACAGACGCAATGGTCGGCTACCGCGGCGCCTGCAACTTAGTGCCAGCGCGTTCCGCCAGCCGGCGCTAGAGGCGTTCCCGCCCAACATTCAATCAGCCGCGAACTACGTACGCGCACGAGCCTTTTTCCGGCGCGGATGGTCACACTGTGATACCACCATCCACCAATCAGGGATCGCCAACGGCCGCCAATCGTCACTCCGGCATCAGCGGAGGAAGACTGGAGCCGCCGTGTTAAATAGCCGGAAGAAAGGGAAACAGGCCCCCACCCTGCAGCGCTCCCAACACCTTCTCCAATCCCATCTTGACCGGTTCACCGCTTGGTGCAACCAGTGGTTGCTCAAGGTCAATCCCTCCAAAACCCAGGCGATCATTGTAGGCAAAACCACCCCTTCCTTCCGCCTCCTTGATTTCTACATCACCATCTATGGCCGTCCTATCGCCCTCACTCCCACCCTTAAGTACCTTGGCGTCACCCTCGACCGTCGCCTTTCCTGGACTCCCCACCTCCGGACAATCCAAGCCAAGGCACGCTCCCGACTCAGTCTCCTCAAGCTCCTCTCCGGCCGTTCATGGGGTCTGGACCCCTCCACCATCCTCCACACCTATAAATCCCTCATCCGCCCTATCCTTTGTTATGCCCATCCGGCTTGGATCTCCACCCCCCCTCCCTATTATAAATCCCTCGAAATCCTTGAACGCCATGCTCTCCGCCTCGCCTATAGCATCCGTCTCCCCTCCCCCACGCAGATCCTGTATGATCTCATCCCCTTCCCCCACCTCCTCCTTTTCCTTGAAAGGATACGGATCCTGTACACCTCCTGTAAACTCGACCGTCCTCACCCGCTCGTCTCCCGGATCCTCACCCACCCACCCCCGCCCGCTGCCGCGCCTGTATTCCCACGTCCCACCCGGTCTCCATCTCTCAACCCTCCTTACCCTCTCCCAAGGTGGCTTCCGCCAGCTCCCCCTCCCTGATGATGTCCTCCTCCCCTGCATCTACCCCTCCTATCAACTTTGATCCTACCCCCCCACCTCCTGTGTCCTTTCCTTTAGGCACCCTCCCTCCCCCCTATCCTTTCCCTTCCCTTCGCTTTCCTTTCCCCCCTCCCTCCAACCCTCTCTCCCGGGCTTCCCCTCCCCCTTCCTCCCTCCCCCTCTCTCCTTTGCCCATGGCATCTCTGCTCTCCCCTCTCCCTCTCCCACTCCCCTTCCTCCACCTCCTCTCTTGGCAGGTCCCCGGACTCGTACACGCTCAGTGAACATTCGCGCCTCGGAGATCATCGCCATCAGTGTCTAGTGTGTGTGCATCGTTTTGTGTTTCGTGTAGTTACAACTCAACTGTTCACATGTGCCGTCGCCGTTCTCCTTGTTTTGTGCGCCGTGTCTACAAGTGTTAGTGTTTTTATCGTCCAACGTGAACGGCTTCTTGTTTATTGTTTTTTGTATCTCCATTTTTTGCCCCCCGTTTTTTGTATTGTCTGTATCACCTCCATGTCATGTTTATTGTTCCACTTAAGGCTGAAGAGCAGCGTACTATGCTGCTGACAGCCCGCCTGTATAGGTGATTAAAATTACAATAAAGGAAAAAAAAAAGGAAACAGGCGTCTTTCGACCAGCCGAGGACTGCCGCCCGGAAGATACTTCGCGCAGCCGGAACGTCCAGATGCCACGTCTTCGCTACGCCGGCTATCGACCCCGGACCGTACGTTCCTTTGTCGGGTTTTCTCTCGACGCTTTCCGTCGGATGCCTCGGAAGTAGAAGGGCACAAATTCAGTTCAGTTGCTAATATTTCAATTCAATAAGGTGGCTTATTCTTTGGCTTGTTATAAAATTATGGTTGGAGAAGAAGTTTTTAGTTTTCGAAGAATGTTTATCTTTTGTAAAATTAAGCAGTGGCCTTGCTCCACCTAATAAAACTTTTTTGTTCGCACATGGGTGTTAATCTGTGGATATAACAGATTTTTGGCGACGAGGTAAACACTTTGTACATTTTCAGTATGACGAATACGGAGCCAGTCGACATGACCCAGGCCGTGCTGACCCTGATGCAGAATCTCTGAGCCACCAATGAGAGGCTGGTACACGAAATGCCGAGGTTGCTACACGGCAGCGGACGGACAAAAACTTCCTCATCGGCTGGCCCAGTACTGCCTCCTTTTCCAGCTTTCGACCGTCAGGTAGAACCTTGGAGCTGCTATATAGCCCGGTTGGAGCAACACTTTGCAGCACATGCAGTATCAGGTGAAACGCGCTTTTCTATTGGCTTACACACAGGCCCAGCTGTCTATCAACTTATATCGCAACTCCACCCGGATGAGGATCCACCCAATTAGAGATACGGGCGGATAAAGAACAGTTTAGCAGAGTACTTCGTCGCGCAAATCCATGTAGCAGCAGCTCGTCACAACTTTAACTGCCATAAGCGTCAGCACGAAACTTACAGAGAATGGATAGCCCGTTTGCAAGGATTATCACGGGACTGCAAGTTTGCATGCACCAATTCAATCTGTCAAAAGTCCTGCTCAGCCTCTCTCGTACGGGACATGATTCTGGTTCACGCACCAGATGAGTATTTAAGGCACGATTTACTTAAACTTTGGTAGGCACGTTTCTAAGCTTGGGTGCCTATCATCCACGCCTTTAAGCAATAGCAGCGCTCGGTTGGGGCCACACAGGAACCGGCATTAGTTTTTTTTCAGCACATCGGTTCCTCCGCAACGAAGTAACAGGGTCACAACGACTAATGTTAGGCGCAGACCACAATTAGAACGGCGCAGACAGCCTCTCCCGTTCTGCAAGTATTGCTTTATCGAGCACAATAGACAAGGCTGCAGGTTCCGCAGAGTTCGATGTACAGCATGCGGACGTACGGGTCACAAGGCAGAAGTCTGTCGTTCACCCGATAAGGTGGATGTGGACCTCACGCATGATACTGCTTCTGACATGGGTTCGGAACCACAGGACGTCGCGACAGTCGACGCACTGATGCCACCCTCGCCTCACAAGATGTTCGTAACGGTCAAAGTTCACGGTCAGGACATCAAGCTGCAAACCGACACAGGGCCGGCAGTAACAATCATCAATGAAACGACGTACGAAAAATTAAGCTCCCCTGCTGTCAGCCCATTTACAACTACGCTCAAGAGCTTCACTAACGATACCATTCTGGTCAATGGCGCTTTCACAACGCAGATCAGCTACGGCCGTCAGACAGTCACAGGCCGCATTCTGGTGGTTCCCAGCTCAACTGCCACGAACATTCTCGGTCTGGACATCTTTCACGCCCTCTGAATGCAAATTCACGACGCGGAGCCGGCAATTAATGTCGTCCCACACCAAGAACTGACTGCGCACTTTCAGGAAAAGAGTCCTTCTGTTTTTCGACTCCCAACATCCCGGGTACGAAATTTTCAAGCAAGCATTGCACTTATACCCCAGGCGGTTCCGAAATTCTACAAAAGCCGCCCAGACCATACGCACTCCGTGAAAAACTAAAACTGGGACTACAGAGGCTACAGGATGAAGGAATCATATCTCCCATAGCAAGCAGTAGATGGGCATCGCCAATCGTCACAATAGAGGAACCGAATGGGGCGATCAGAATCTGCGGTCACTTCAAACGCACCATCTACGCACAAACAGTCACCGAATCCTACCCTATTCCAACGCGCGAAGAAATTGTCACTCGACTCGTTGGAGGAAAAATCTTGGCGAAAATAGAATTAAAAGACGCATACCTGCAGCTGCCGATCGACAAAGAGACACAAGAAAAACTAGTAATCAACACGCCCTTTGGGTTGTTTCGAAATAATCGCCTCCCATTCGGAATCTCTAGTTCTCCGGCGATTTTCCAGCGGTTCATCGAACAACTGATCCACCACATCCCGGGCACGGCAAATTATTTGGACGACATAATTGTCACAGGCCGGATCACAACGGAGCTCATACGGACCCTTTCGGAAGTATTTGCGGTATTTCAAGAGGCAAATCTCAAATATAACGTGGAGAAGATCGTTTTTGGGGTGCCACAAGTGGAATACTTAGAGGATCTCCAGAAACTGGCGCCACCCACGGATACCACACAGCTTAAATCAGTTTTGGGGAAAATTAATTATTACAGGCGGTATATTCTCCACACCGCTGCAATAGCGGAACCACTACACCACCTTCTCCGCAAACTGGTAAAATGGCACTGGTCATCCAAGTGTGACAATGCTTTCCAGGCTTTGAAGAAGGCAGTCATGAAAACTACATGTCTCTGTCCATACCATCCGACAGACCAGCTGGTACGAGCAGCAGACGCCTCCGATTATGGGGTCGGAGGAGTCCTTTCCCATGTGAGACAAACGCTATGGGTCTTTCCAGACCACTGATCAAAGTCTCTCAGAACAGTTCAACGCAATTACAGCCAAACAGAGAAAGAAGTTTGGCTATGGTATTCGGAGTGAAAAAGTTCCACGAATACCTGTATGGACGACATTTTGTGTTGCAGACGGACCACAAGCCTCTGGTACCACAGTTCCGAACGTCGGCCGACATACCCCCCAGGACGGCTCGCCGAATTCAGTGATGTGCTGATGAGAGGTACTGTATGTCTTAGTTATACTCTACCAGGAATAGGGCCCGACACGCGAACGCGGACTTCGTGCCTCGGTTCCCGGCAGAGGACGATCCAGCATTTTACGCGGACGCCGGCCATCTGCTGCCAACTATAGGGGCCCACTGGCACAGCTTCCACTGGGTGCAAAACTCATCATCAAACGTACGGCTGAAGACAAAGTCCTATCAAAAGTTCTCCGATTCATTAAGACCTGCTGGCCAGGCAAGAACTGTAACAGGTCAGATGTATTGGGACATCGCTTTGCACCAGTATCTCTGCTTTTTCAGGGGTGCAGTGGGTGCCACCTTCCCCCTGATGAATGATAACGCACGGCCCCACCGAGCTGCCATCGTGGAGGAGTACATTGAAACAGAATATATCAGGCGAATGGAGTGGCCTGCCTGTTCTCCAGATCTAAACCCCATCGAGCATGTCTGGAATGCTCTCGGTCGACGTATCGCTGCACGTCTTGAAACCCCTACGACAGTTCAGGAGCTCCGACAGGCACTAGTGCAAGAATGGGCGGCTATACCCCAGCAGCTGCTCGACCACCTGATCCAGAGTAGGACAACCCGTTGTGTGGCCTGTGTACGTGTGCATGGTGATCATATCCCATATTGATGTCGGGGTACATGCGCAGGAAACAGTGGCGTTTTGTAGCACATGTGTTTCGGGACCATTTTCTCAACTTCTCACCAATACTGTGGACTTACAGTTCTGTGTCGTATTTGTTCCCTCTGTTCGTATGCTATTAGCACTTGTTTTGAGTACTGCCACATTATGTGAAAACTGGAGAATGGTAGGTTTAGTATTTGAAACCGGTTCATAACTGAGAGGCTACGTGTGGCATGTGCCAGAAATGGTAGTTCATGGTGTTTGTTTCCTCTCCTGAAACCTTGAAGCTGGGTTGCGTTTTGTGACTTGAATGGCTCCGTATCTGCTTTTGTCACAGAGCTTATGCATTTGTAACACACGGATATTGGAAGTGGAGTTCTGTCAGATCTTTATCTTCGACGCGGTATGAGAGGTACATCAGCTGCAGTTGTGACTAGACTCGACTTGGATGACACTGATGAAATGCAGACTGCTGCCAAAGGATTACTGTCTGAGGACTAACAACTGCTACGTTAATTGTAGCTTAGTGGACTACTTTCCAGAGAATATTGTGGCATTCATTGGGTGAGTGTTGTAAAAAAACAGATTTTGGCAACCGAATACTATGGTAGATTGCCAGTACCTGTGGGAACTACCATGTGAATGACACTCGTGGAGAGTAACCAGTGAAATTTAAACATGATACGTGGCGTGTTTCTACGGTCTCCTGCAACACCGCCAACCCGCAAAATGCCACCGCTATGCGGGTCATCGCTCCAGCTCCGTAGGTGCACCAGCCAAAGTCAGCCGAATTTCGCCCGACCTGCAAGAAGCAGGCTACTTCAGAGGTCGCGTGTAAGAACAGTAGAGGCCGCCCCATCTACGGACCTTTTGCTGCATCCGCCACGCCTTTCCTCCGCCAATTCGAGCGCACATTGCTAGATCAGTAGCTATCTGGTAGCTACCCGCCACATGGGCACAGCTGCCCTCGCAGTTCCATAACCGCCAGCAGAGTAACGAGGTCGCCAGCACCACGCCACCAACTGGACTCGACGCAGCCCTTGCCACCAGCGACGACTGCGCATCAAAACCTGCAGCTCCGGTTGGAACTCCTGGAACCACTCGTGAGATGCCTACCACTGACGTCTAAGAAGGTAGTCTGTCTCGTCTGCAGAGAACTTTCCAGAAGACGATGGTGATGACGTTGGTTTGTGGGGCGCTTCACATAGTCGTCATCAGCGCCAGTACAAGTTCCAGATCTTTTCAATTCCAGTCTCGGCACTTCCAGAATTATAACGAAATGATAAGGACAACAGAAACACCCAGTCCCCGAGCGGAGAAAATCCCTGACCCGCCCGGGAATCGAGCCAGGGACACTCTGATCCAGAGGCAGCAATGCTAATCACTGAACAGTGAGCTGTAAACTTTCCAGAAGATAGTCTCACACAGAGGTTTACTTTTGTTGTTTTCCATGAACTTTAAATTGTGAAAGAAGTCACTCCTTCATTTTCAATAAGCACTTTTTTTGTATTTATTTTGAACTGCTAACCGATCGCAAAACTTATATTTGTGAACATAAAAATCAATTTATTACCACAATCAGTTTGAGTATAATCAACTGACTTACTATGGAAGTGACCCAAGCTGGGACACTTTAATATGCTCCTGCACAACGGATTTAGTGTAACAGCCGGTTTTAGATGAAGGGTAGTGACTGAAGACACAGGCAGGTATGCTTAAGTGATATTACTACAGACAGGGATAGCATCCATGTGCTATGACCATTGACGTCATCATCATGCTGGAAACACCCATTTCGAGCGTATCCAAGATGGTGACCCATTATTTTCCTCAACACATGCGAAATTAAAAATAAAACCCGGTCCACAACATTCACAAAACCTATTAAAACTAGTAACACAAATGCGGGAAACAGGAAGCTTTGGGCGGGGAGAAATCAAAAATTCACTAATAAAAACAAGACCGATTAGTACGCAATATCTGGAAAGACCACTCAAAACTGCCAAAAACTAAAACCTCACAACACCATAAAAACTAATCGATCTGCACAAGTACATTGCGTAATTGGATCAAAGTAAATTAATTAGATCTTTCTCTTGCTGTGATCTATGTTACTTAATTAGATCATGGGAGGAGGAACGTGGATCAATGTTTATTAAAAGTAGAACAGCACCTTTGATCCTTGGACCAGGATATCAATAAAGCCCTGCCCCCCCCCTCCCTCTCATCTACAGGAGCCGATATTCCCATATCCAGTTGACGTGAGCAACTCAGTTCGGTACCAGGATACCAATAACCATTCCCCCAAAATAACAACAGCTGGTATCCCAAACACCAACAAACTTAAAATACTGAAAGGAACAGTAAACAAAAATCCCACACTTAAAATCAATAAAATATACATAAAAAACCTAGAACTTATTACACTTAGCCTAGGTGTAGGCACGAGTTCATTCTTTTATTCTGATTCCCCATATATCTCTCTCTGTCTCTGTCTCTGTCTGTCTGTCTGTCTGTCTGTCTGTCTCTGTCTCCTGTCCCCCCCTCCCCCCTCACTAGCACTCTCACACTCTCACACTCCCACAAATACACACATATACAGACGCATTGTGTTGTATGGAACTGGGGACCTAGAAACGACGGAGAGGCTCCGTCCCCGCCGAGCCCTCACTGGTACACAACCCCACAACAGGCTACAGCAGTCCACTCACCCCACCGCCGCCACACCGAACCCAGGGTATAGTGCGGTTTGTCCCCCAGTGGACCCCCCCATGAACGTCTCACTCTCCGACGCAAACATTGGGGTTACACTCGTCTGGTGTAATTATGGTGTACGCGTACTTGGAGACAGTGTTTGCGCAGCGATCGCCGACACAGTGTAAATGAATCGGAATAAGCGGAACCAGCCCGCATTCGCCGAGGCAGATGGAAAACCGCCTTAAAAACCATCCACAGACTAATCGGCACACAGGACCTCGATACTAATCTGCCGGGAGGATTCGTGCAAGGGACCGGCACGCCTTCCCGCCCAGAAAGCAGTGCATACAGACCCATAAAACCACAAACAAACAAACAAACAAACAAAAATACACACAAACTACCTCACGCAACACCACAACCACGCCCCTTCCCCAACAAACCACACCCCTATATCCACATGAAGAAACACCACACACCACATAAAAATACCCATCAGGTACGCTTCCACTCCAACAGTACTCAAGACGAAACTGCTGATTCGAAGTGGGCCTTTTCCCCCGCCCTATAACAGATCTATTGGCTCACCCAGTATTCCTCAGTCGTATGTTCATGTCTCTGTCGAATAATTCTTTAACTCAGTACCATGGTTACCTGTCAACTGACACCAGCCCCTAGACCGCAGCCCCCTACATGAAGACAAATGACAGGAGAACCTTTTCAATATGTTGCTCTATCAACACTACCAAAACCTGTTTTGTACACCACTTTACCACAAACTCACTCTGTACGCCTCTCCACCATCCGAAAAATCGAATATGTTGAGAGGTAACCCCGGGACGACTGCCGCCACACAGCTCGGTGCAGCCAGTGACGAGTAGCTGTGTCGGTGTGCACAGTATAATTGCGGTTTTGTAGCGCTTCCTGTCTTGTCATTAGAGTACAAGTTTGTAATGCACACCGTGGTGAGTGAAAGGTTGAATGGCATTATTGTCATGATATATTGTGAATAAACTAAGTAGACGAGACCTGCGTAAATTTAGGGCGTAGGTAGTCACAAATGAGTGCAAATATGAAGCGAAACTTGTCTCTCATCACCTACTTATATCCTCAGACATCTTAACGTCAGAGAGTGACGTTGCAAAAACATTGCGTAACGGTTCACGATTTTGCGCCTCGTATAGGGGCCATGCTAATCTTCTCTGTATCCTTTGAAGCGATATGATAACGACAGATGAAGCTTCTCAGTGTACTTGGAATGTACACTCTTTGACAAAAAACTCGACCGGCGACCGGCAGCTTCAGAGGCTAAGTCCGCGCCGATCGCGACATGGGACAATAAAACTGGCCAACTCGCTAATTCTCTAAGTCCGGTTATCTGCACAATCTGGCATCACTGCAGACTGCGGCACTTCCTGGAGGAAAACTTGTCGCATGATAGAGAAAGACTAGACTGATTACGCCTGTGGTCTAGCGGTAGCGTGTGTTGTTTCTATTCGTAATGTCAGTGGATCGAGAGCAGCTGGCATAAAATATTTTTATAGCCTCTTCTGTCTGAATGCTGAAGACGTGAATGTAATGGTAGCGCAGATTCAATCTATTTCGCTTTCTGACACACCAATATCAAAATTTTATCCAGAAACGATTTTGCGGCAGATTTCCTGCAGACTGTCCTCTGGACGCCGTATGCGGCAAAGCTCCGGGATCCATTTGCTGGCTACCGGCAGCGGCCGTGGTGACAGCAGCGGCGCTGCACTCCCCCGTCCTTTATCGAAAGCGCCTGCTCCCGCTCATCGCTTTTGATGATTTAAAACGCTTTATTATTAAATGTTGCTCCACAGAAAATTTCTACGATTTCCATTCACGCTCAAAAGCAACGGAGACAGACGCCCTGATTAGTGGGTGGGTATTATATTACATTAATCGGCAAGAGCTGAGTATGGCCCGAAATTAATTTTATAGACTGGGACAAAATTAAACCACCTCGCTACATTCGATGAATTTATAAATTCTTCATACCGCGTTTCTTTTCCTTTCAAACTCAATTATTTGTACAACTTTTGGTCAATGTTCGGATGTTTTCGCACATATTGATAACGAGGAAGTCTGCGTCTGCATACGTTTCCTCCTTGAAATCTGTATGCTCTCTTATATACTAAGTAGCCTGATCATTGTTTCAGTAATGTTACCCTCTTGTTTGACCCCGTAACGATGAAAAGATTCCAAATGCATGTCTCTGCATGAAAGTAGCTGTTCGAACACTTCCTGGGTTGCTTTTTGTGTTTTATTGCTTTGAATTCCTGAAGCAGACCACTGTGCCTTCTCCCCTTGTGGGTTAGGTCTCAAAACTAAACCGCTTTTTATCCAATGGCATAATTTATTCAGACAGCATCAGCACAAGACTGTCAAACAAAGCCTTCCATTTACAGTTGCAACACTCTACACTTCGGTCAGTGCTGGTTAATCCACGGTCATGGTCCGAAATTAGCAGCTGTCTGCTACTGTGGGAAAGTCTGTACTACACTTTCGATTCCGCAGCTTCATTTTATCTGGTAACACTGTGTAGTTGCAGAGTTGTGCCAGCATGTCTGTCCTCACACTGTCAACTTTATGTATCTCACTTCTCCTGTAGCGTTGATCACAAGGAGCAGAAGTAAATGAGTGTATTCTGCATGACGTAACATTCAGTATTCCCTTCTTTCATAGCCACTCTTCATGTGCATCGATACCGAATAGGAATGTGAAAACTCTTGCGAGTGAGAGAATGACAATAACAATCGAAACAAGAACAATCAAATAATGAATAATGTTTATTCCAACGCAGAACGAGAATGGCTTTAAATATAAAAATCTATATCTGTATCCATATCTATTGATCTTTGAGTTGGCACAATGCAAATATATTCTTAGCATTTAGTTACTGAATTTAGTTCGGGATGTTTGCAGAGAAAAGGAAAAGTCGGTACCTCTCGCTAGTGTAATATAATGTGAACCAGCAACTACCCTTTCCTTAGAACACGACTCAAGCAGGTCCCCAAGTAGGTACCAAGGCACTGCTGCATTCTGTTCCCTGACATTGCTCTGATGACGGTTAATGCAGATAGTTCCGATTATGAAATACAAAACGTATTGCAGGTTAGTTCCTAGGATAGTAACATTAAATTTGCGTTGTAGACGGCACATGAACGTGACGACTATCCATATTACTCATCAATATAAAAAGACAATATTATGGGAATTTAGCAGGATTACTCAACATGAATTCTGAAATTGTTTGACTGACCGCACAGGTGCTAAACGTCGTCGAGAGTATACGATGGCCTAATCGCATTAGGAATATGAAGATCGTCTTCGACAGCTCGCAACTTTCACATTGCTATCTCCACCCTACTCCAGACAGCCCTCGGTGCAGTTGCACTAAGTTGCCGTTGCAATGTAAGGCCTTCAAACCGACAACAGACCACATATTGAAAAATACAAGCGAGTTCTCTTGCAGCGTAAGCTTATTGTAAATAATCTAAAAATTATTGAACAGGAGCATTGTCCTATTCAAAAAAAGCTGTCTAGTAGGTCCTCTAATCGCTCCTTGGTACAGTCGTTTGACTATTGAAAATGGTTCCAACAAGTCACCACTAGAAAACACTGCTCTGTACCGCAATAACTCAAGATGTAAAGTAATACCACGATACTACAAATATCAGGGAACACCTTATCACAGATAAGACTGTCCATGAGGCTTGTAAGCTCACATTTATTGCAATAAATGACATACCTGAAATGTTACCACTCTCATTATTACGTCAGATTGGTAATGCACGTAGTACGTTCGTCGTATTCATGATTTCCTCTTCAAAGTAACATACCGTACTTATTATTTAACACAAAATGACATTAAAAATTTAAGTTATTCACGAGCAGCTAGTTGAGAATATGTATGAACTTCAAATAACACGACGAACCGTCTTGTTCTGCATATGGATTCAAACCCAGCTCATGCAGACTAAGCAAAGATTTCGTTACTGACGGAAACTAACAGTCATTCCTGATTAAGCATACAGAGAGTGCTATACCTCGATTTTAGACAGTATCAGTTAGCAAATATCAACTTTAAATTGCATAACGCAAACATGTTTAACAGACGCGAATTCCTACCCAGAATCTATTGTCCCTGTTAACAAACTACGAGAGATGTTAAATATTGCTTCTTCACAAGTAACTTACTTGAAATGCCGTGAGGTAAAGCTTTGTGTTGGACACGGATTCGAACCCAGAACCTAATCGGATTGCTATCGAAGCACAGTCAAATGTGACATCGGATTTTCGCGGCAGTAGCTAGATGTTTTAACTGAAATGACGAGACGAAACATGAATTTTTTCCTTCCCAGGACTCCTACCCGGCACCTATCGCTGTTTCTAGAGAAAACGAACGTTAAATATGGGTTTGTTGCGCCAGCAGTGATATGTGAGCATGTTTGAACTAGAAATAATATGACAAAGTGTTCAGCGCTCACTGGGAATAGAGCCCCACACATATCGTTGTTGACTACACACAAAGAGACGTCAGCTACCGAATTTTTCTCCACCAGCTGCTCAGAATAACATCTTGAACTTACAGTCATCTCGCAAATAGTTCTGTGTCTCACTGGGAGTTAAAAACGTCAGATATCGTTAGTGTTGACAACGAATGAAAATACATTAAAAATCAAAAGTCTTATCCACCAGCAGATAGGTGTTCTCATGCTAGAACTTGATAATATATAATTAAATCTTTAGTGCCGGGCCAGGATTCGATTCCACTTACGCGTAATATGTGGGGATGTTAAGGAATCTGCAGTTTTGAACAAACAACAAATTGTAGCCGAGCTGTATTGTCACGAAGGGATCAAATTCCGCGTTAAGGGCGGTCTCAGTTGCATTCCCAGTTCAAAACCAATTTTATCGACATACAGAAGCTCAGATAAAAGATGGAATAAGTGTCCTGTGACCATACATAGCGTTTGTTTCGTCACTTGAAATAAATAACTAGTATAAGAAAAATGGTTCAAATGGCTCTGAGCACTATGGGACTCAACTGCTGAGGTCATTAGTCCCCTAGAACTTAGAACTAGTTAAACCTAACTAACCTAAGGACATCACAAACATCCATGCCTGAGGCAGGATTCGAACCTGCGACCGTAGCGGTCTTGCGGTTAACTAGTATAAGAAAGGTTACTGGTGATAGAGTTTCTACATGTCGCCACTCCAGACTTTATTGTGGTTCAACCTACCGTCTACTTGGTAGAGAAGGAAAATCATCTTCAATGTGAATTTTCAGACCACACTGCCATTACATCTTCTTCACTTGGTGTAGCCAGGAGAGAGTGGACTCTGTCTCTCCCTATCTAAAATCATTGACAGAAGTGGGAATCCAACGCAGAACATAGGTATAACAACCTACCATCCGTCCAACAGACCACGAAATCCTCTTCTCTCATTTTTCTATCGTAACGCCGTTGCGCCACACTGGATGAGAAATCTGACACACAGGCGTCCTGTAGTAATTTGCACCATGTTCAGTAAATTCATTTACTTGGTTGACCGAATCACCATGAACTAGCTGCCTCGCCTACCCAGTGCATACATTCGACTATTTTGTAATCACCGAAATAAAATCACGTAACTGCCACCTACACACAACTGCCAACAGTGTAGGATGCAGAAGTTTAAATTGGAAGTGTTCCTTTCCACTTGAGCTATTCTATTGCGCTATCTGTTTGTAGAAAACGTCGTTCAGTAAAAAAAAAGAAAAGCTGTAACTGTTTGTCTCCCAAAAGTGAAGACCTGGCCATATGCATAATCTCACAGTGCTGTGGAATCCAAAAGTTCTGGAGGAATAGTTGTCGAGCTTTGGAGCTGTTGTAGCTACGTGTCAGCTAGTAGCGTAGATAAGATGTCGCGAGTTCGAATACATTCAGTGCTATATTTTTTAAAATGCAATTCTGCTGTCTGCTGAAGTTGTCAATCTAATGGAACTTTGGGTTGAGAAGTGAAGGGAAGTATGTTCAAAGTAGCCGCATGTCGAAAAAGGGCTAACTACTGTGACATTTTGTTCTGTTCAGGTTTAATAGACAGCAGGCAGCAGGTGCATCTCGAAGATGTGTAGGGAGAGCGCATCGTGCCATAATATGTCAGAAAAGTATTTTCTACATTAGCTGTCGTGTGGTAGTGACATTTTATTCTTCTTCAAACTTTGTTTGACAGCTTTAACTCAGAACAAGTTTTCTACATGCATGTAATCAATAAACTGCACGTGCATTGTCAGACTGTCATAGATAACATCAGAGAATTCGCATCTATCGTTGATGATTAATTTATCTCTCATGTTTACTATAGTTTTAACAACACTAAAGGAAACCTTACGAAAATTGTGCACTGTATTATAAGAAATGAAATAAAACTAACCACGATAACCTTACGACGAAAGTATGTTTTAATAAAACCGAGTATCAGTACACAAATGTGCCTCTATCGACACGAATTAGTAAAATACTACTCACTTAGATTTTGATTGGGTCTGTGTTTCATTGGTATGCTGTGTCGTACTCAAGAGGTATGCAAATGTGGCATTTCATAAATATAGTTACGTATTCCTAGAAACCCAAAATTCGCTTGTCAGCAGCGGAAAGAGGCGTTACCTGTTGTCCAGCACTGTAAGTTTTTCAACATTGCACAATGAGCCGAAAGTATTTTCTTGCGATTTCCTTATTGATGTTTGATCCGACTCCTTGTAGCTCTTTCACAGAAGGGATAAAAACGTTGCAGTCAGTGAGACTGGAACTGCAAACCATAACAGACGCTTTTCCACAGTTCAGCACGTTACCACAGAGCTGGCGAAGAGGTATGAGTCTGAGCGTCCTCTTACGACGGCAATAGTGCCTAGAACTCGTAAACCGCTATTTAAAGGTCGAGATTAGTTGCGATTTCCACCTGCAACGACTTTCCTGGGCTGAAAACCGTAAATTTACAATCTTTTGTTACCCTTCAAGCGATAATAACTCAGATTATTCAATGGAAATGACAGGTAAAATCAAGTGAACTTTGAGGCTTAATTCCGTGCACACCAGGAAGTAACTCGTCGATCACAGAGTTGCCAAACATACGTTGCCTTGTTGCCAAATCTCAGTTACAGTACCAGCAGGAAGAAGACGAACCGATGTGATCCTACAGCGGGCTGGGAAGTGACCATAGCTGGTGTCTCCAAGTCGCGGCTGCTACGGCCTGGAATACGTAATGCGTCTGACTCGCTTACTGTAACTAGGTTTAGGGACTGGAGCGTAGTTACTAATAATACTCAGAACTGACTGCAAACTAAGCATCATAAATCAGTAACTCTCATTGTTGTTTTTATATTTCTTTAGTAAGTGTACTCAAAACTAAGAAACTCATTCACAGGCGTTTTCGTGCCTCGCCGATAGTCGAGCACAACAAACAAATAAAAATAAAAAAGAATATATATATATATATATATATATATATATATATATATAGTGTGTGTGTGTGTGTGAGTGAGAGAGAGAGAGAGAGAGAGAGAGAGAGAGAGAGAGAGAGAGAGAGAGAAAAGAATGAGACAGAGTGTAAAAAATTGTTGTAAAGAAATTGAATCATGGTATTTAAAGAAATCTTTCATTGTAATGACACGTTCCACATCATTACGAAATGTCGTATTCATGATCTATGGAACAAGAAGTAATCTAATGTAATGTAATCTAATCTAATCACATCATATTGTTGACTAGCCATAAAGAGTCATGAATTACCGAAATTTTTGCCAATACCAGTAACCAAATCTAAACTTGAAAATAAAAGACGACACGTTTTGTAATAAACCGTGGCTCCTATCAAAACCCTTTCGTCCCTGTTATCTAACCACGAAAGATGTCTGATATACCTCCATTCTGAAGTAACAAAGTGTGCATGCATTTAAAGATGAAGTGCATGATGTGAAGTTCCGTGACGGAGATACGAACCCAACACGTAATCCGATTGTTAACTAAGAAAAATCAAATGTTACGTATCGGTTTTTCTTACGAGCCGCTAGGTGTCTGAATCTAAAATAAGGATACAAACTTTTGTGCCTAAGAGACAATCGAACTGCACACCTACCGTGCATCCACGAACGTAGCTTAAGTATCAGTTTCTTACTCACGAACAGTAAGATGTGTGCGTGTTTGACCAGAAATAACGACACCTATTGCGATTGTTGGCAACACATGAACAGACATTATCAAGTGCACACCCACCTGCTAGTGAAAATTAACGCGCATTTTTAGAGCTGGAAATGAAATTATGAATATTTTTGTACTGGATCAGGATTCGGACCCACATACTTACCTTTGGAGGAGACCTAGAGAAGATTGCAGTCTTGGGAAAAGGAACGAAATGATTGAACTATACTGTTCCGAGAGATCCAGATCCTCGAAAGAGGAGATACGAATGCGAATCACAGTCCAGCACCAAATTTTTCAACGTCTCTAGTTCAATCAAGTACAAGTAAAATAAGAGCCCTGTCCCTTTAAATGGCTATCGGTTCATCAAATAAAATAAAATTTGCTAATGGAAGTAAGCTTACTGGCGACTGTATTTCTGTTTACAATTACTTCCGCTATGTCATTTCCCAACGTAAACTGGCTCTGCCCAGTTGGTAATGAAGGAACGTGATGCTTAATGCTGATTCTGGATTATAACGTCTTTCTCTTGAGGTTACCAGAGGTAAAATAAATCTGTTTGTGCCTCTTAAAAGCAAATGCCTGAACTCAGGAATTGCACCTGTGATAGTTCGTTCCACCAGACCATTGTGGCCACATTTCCCAGCCCCTGGAGGGTGCTGTAACGGATGATGTGCTTAGCTTACAAAATTAATCACGGTGGAAAAAATGCGAGTCTATTAAATGGTTAAGTAGAAGTATGCTTCTGACGCAGAGATTATGCTATTCTCATGTCAGCAGGATGTAAAGACTCTTCTAGGCATCATAGGCCGGATGTGAAACCATTTTGATTTTTCACAAATTCAGCAAATTTCTTAGTTCGAGAAAATCCAATGTGAAGTGAAAAGTTAACAGTAATAATCGAATTATCCGGCATTATTACTATCATTTAATTCATACCGCTGCTGGAACACGACCGTAGTCTTGAGGTAAAACGCGAGACCAGCTAATATGACGTCTGGCGACCGAAAGCACATATCGACAAAATTTTTTATCGCCCCTTTCCTCTCGGTGCTGAAGCTACGAGTGTAATTCAAGCGAATCTACTATATAATATTAGCTGGTCTCGCGTTTTACCTCAAGACTACGGTCGTAGTGAAGAGTAATGTACTAAGACTAGAGTCAAGACTTCCTCTGGGAAGTGCCGTAGTCTACATGTTGTCAGATCGAGCATGTTGTCAGACATAGAATTCTGAGAGGAGCACGACTGTATTGTCCACCTTACGTGAACGACTCGGCGGTCAATTTTTTGGTCTAAGACTGTATCTACAACACATATTGCACGCTGAAGACCCAGAAGAATTAAAAAGCAAAAGTAGTTTATGAGAGCAACGTTAACCATAGCGTTCGAAGTATTCATAGTATTGTATACGTGTGTGTAAACGCCTTCCAGTGACCACTCAAGGAAGACAAGGATACACAGTCTAGCTTCTATATTATAAATACGCCTCAGTTTGTGGATGAACTCAGACTTAGGTTGATAATAGGTTGATAATCAGTTATTTTGCTCCCCAAATAGCAAAACTCCTTTACTACTACAAGTGTCTCATTTCCTAATCTAATTCCCTCAGCATCACCTGACTTAATTCGACTACATTCCTTTATCCTCGTTTTGCTTTTGTTGATGTTCATCTCATATCCTCCTTTCAATACACTGTCCATTCCGTTCAACTGCTCTTCCAAGTCCTTTGCTGTCTCTGACAGAATTACAATGTCATCGGCGAACCTTAAAGTTTTTATTTCTTCTCCGTGGATTTTAATACCTACTCCGAATTTTTATTTTGCTTCCTTTACTGCTTGCTCAATATACAGATTGAACAACATCGTTGAGAGGCTACAACCCTGTCTCACTCCCTTCCCAACCACTGCTTCCCTTTCATGCCCCTCGACTCTTATAACTGCCATCTGGTTTCTGTAGAAATTGTAAATACCCTTTCGCTCCCTGTATTTTACCCCTGCCACCTTCAGAATTTGAAAAAGAGTATTCCAGTCAACATTGTCAAAACTTTTTTCTAAATCTACAAATGCTAGAAACGTAGGTTTGCCTTTCCTTAATATTTCTTCTAAGATAAGTCGTAGGGTCAGTACTGCCTCACGTGTTCCAACGTTTCTAGGGAATCCAAACCGATCTACCCCGAGGTCGGCTTCTACCAGTCTTTCCATTCGTCTGTAAAGAATTCGCGTTAGTATTTTGCAGCTGTGACTTATTAAACTCATAGTTCGGAAATTTTCACATCTGTCAACACCTGCTTTCTTTGGGATTGGAATTATTATATTCCTCTTGAAGTCTGAGGGAATTTCGCCTGTCTCATACACCTTGCTCACCAGTTTTGTCAGGACTGGCTCTCCCAAGGCTGTCAGTAGTCCCAATGGAATGTTGTCTCCTCCCGGGGCTTTGTTTCGACTTAGGTCTTTCAGTACTCTGTCAAATTTTTCACGCAGTATCATATCTCCCATTTCTTCTTCACGTTCATTCTCTTCCATTTCCGTAATATTGTCCTCAAGAACATCGCCCCTGTATAGACCCTCTATATACTCATTCCACCTTTCTGCTTTCCCTTCTTTCCTTAGAACTGGGTTTTCATCCGAGCTCTTGATATTCATGCAAGTGGTTTTCTTTTCTCCAAAGGTCTCTTTAATTTTCCTGTAGGCAGTATCTATCTTACCCCTAGTGAGATAAGCTTCTACGTCCTTACATTTGTCCTCTATCCATCCCTGCTTAGCCATTTTGCACTTCCTGTCGCTCTCATTTTTGAGACGTTTGTATTCCTTTTTGCCAGTTTCACTTACTGCATTTTTGTTCTTTCTCCTTTCATCAATTAAATTCAGTATCTCGTCTCTTACCCAATGATTTCTACTAGCCCTCGTCTTTTAATCTACAGTTCATAACCAATAGATTGTGGTCAGAATCCACATCTGGGCCTGGTAATGTCTTACAATTTAAAATCTGGTTCCTAAATCTCTGACTTACCACTGTATAATCTATCTGAAACCTTCTAGCATCTCAAGGGTTCTTCCATGTATACAACTTTCTTTCATGATTCTTGTACAACCTTCTTTCATGATTCTTGAACCAAGTGTTAGCTATGATTATGTTATGTTCTGTGCAAAATTCTACCAGGCGGCTTCCTCTTGCATTTCTTAGCCCCAATCCATATTCACCTACTACGTTTCCTTCTCTTCCTTTTCCTACTGTCGAATTCCAGTCACCCATGACTATTAAATTTTCGTCTCCCTTCACTACATGAATAATTTCTTTTATCTCCTCATACAGTTCATCAATTTCTTCATCATCTGCAGAGCTAATTGGCATTTAACTTGTACTACTGAAGTAGGCGTGAGCTTCGTGTCTATCGTGAACACAATAATGCGTTCACTATGCTCTTTGTAGTAGCTTACCCGCACTCCTATTTTTTTATTCATTATTAAACCTACCGCTGCATTACCCCTATTTGTTTTTGTATTTATATCCCGGTATTCACCTGACCAAAAGTCTTGTTCCTCCTGCCACCGAACTTCACTAATTCCCACTATATCTAACTTTAACCTATCCATTTCCCTTTTTAAATTTTCTAACCTACCTGCCCGATTAAGGGATCTGACATTCCACGCTCCGATCCGTAGAACGCCAGTTTTCTTTCTCCTGATAACGACATCCTCTTGAGTAGTCCCCGCCAGGAGATCCGAATGGGGGACTATTTTACCTCCGGAATATTTTATCCAAGAGGACGCCATCATCACTTAATCAAACGGTAAAGCTGCATGCCCTCGGGAAAAATTACGGCTGTAGTTTCCCCTTGCTTTCAGCCGTTCGCAGTACCAGCACAGCAAGGCCGTTTTGGTTAGTGTTACAAGGACAGGTCAGTCAATCATCCAGACTGTTGCCCCTGCAACTACTGAAAAGGCTGCTGCCCCTCTTCAGGAACCACACGTTTGTCTGGTCTCTCAACAGATACCCCTCCGTTGTGGTTGCACCTTTTCTTGGCTTATTTTGACGGCTGCTGACACTACTCCTTCAAGTGGCAGCCATCGCTTCGATCTCTAAGGGATTTACTGCGCCGTCTGTAGCTTTCCGCATTATGATCAAATATTTGGTCCTAACTTTCTTTCATTTATTTAGCTACTTCACCCAGAATGTTTAAATGTTTCAGGTTCTGTCTCTAATGTAACCTAGAGTCCTTAAAGACACTCAAAACAATAAACTTTGCAATGTGTTCGATACGTGATTTTTATGAATAAATAATAATGCTTGTAGTGTTTAACAGACGTATTACAGCAAGGTCTGTCTTCTTATTTTTTTAAATGGACATACGACGAAACAACCAAAATTTACCTACACATCATACTCAACAATTTATGAGTGATTCGAGAATTTTAGATTAATTCTCTGTGTAATGCAAGCAGCTGGCCTACTATAATTGGGGAACTTTTTCTTCACAGGTAACGAAGGTATATCGGAGTGCTAGACGATGTTGAAATGGCGAACAGAACAGACATCTTACGATCTGCAACACCATACCACACCATCTGCAGGGTTTTCGGGCTGACACCATTCACAGTGGAGACTGAGAGGTGTGAACTACGCAGGACCACTGTTGGTACGCTGTACGCATCTGTTGTTCTCGTCATGAGCCTGGGAATAACAGGGCTTACGGTAAATTCGTTGCAAGCTGTGAACGCGAGAAAAAAGGATTCCATCACTTTTGTGTGGTTGGCAACCTACATGATGACACATTGCGCCTGCATGGTGACGGCGAACGCCGAAGACCTGTTTAGAAACCCCCACAAGTACCAGAGGATCTTCACTCTGAGGTCGTATCGGGACAGTGGCATCCTGTAATTGCCCCATTCCTCCAGCGCGTCGGTGAGGATCTCCTGCAAAGTGGTGTACACAGGGTTTCTCGCTCTACATGTAGCTGCTCTGACGTTGGAATATCTGTGGTACGGAATGAAATGGACATATATGTTATCATTGTTCTGCAGTGGTATAATACCTACAGCTGTTTCCAGGTATGTGGGGTTCGTTCTTCTTGTGAGGAGTGACTTACACCAGCTCATCCAATGTCTGAGAGCTACAGCCCAAGTGAGATGCCAGCGGCGACCACTTGCAGATCGCTACCGCAAGCTGAGGAGAGTCTACTCCGCCCTGTGCCACCTGTCCCAGGAGGTTCTTTCAGCGCTCCAGGTACTGCTAGCTTTATCCGTGGTGACAGTGCTGTGCGGTATATCCTGGAATGCAGTTGCCGCAGTCTTAACACAGCAGCAGAAACATACAGCGGTGATGCAGATTTTGCTTATATCGTGGCAGTCGTCACAGGTGTTAATGGTGGCAGTGGCTTCGCACGCGATGTCCAGGGAGGCGGCGCAGACAGCTCCTGTCCTCTGCCGGCTGCTCATGGGTTCGACTCTCCGTAGCGCAGAAACGGTGGAGCTGCGCCACTCTTACCAAAAGGTCCGCAGCCAGACTCCCACTCATGAACTTTACGGCTTCGTTCCCTTGGATATGCGGATGTTGGTGGCGTCCTTGTCTTTCATCATAACTTGTACCGTGGTTCTGTTAACTTTTTGGGAAGTGTTTTGAAGAATAAAGAAGAGTACAGTAGTTCTGATGAACATGGACTGTTATGCACTAAAATTCTATAGCGTTTTTGGTATGATTATGAGATTGTACAGTACACTCCTATTACATTAATTTTCACCTGAACCGCAAATAGGTATTAAAAGTCTGTAGTATTGTAAATGGTATTACCTTCTTCATCAAATTTTTTCTTCCTTTGTAGTGCACGACAAAGACAAGGGGTACAGTGATGGACGGATTCAAGCCTGTTGTGCAGGTTATCTAGTTATAGCAGCATGTAACCTCCCATCTGTGGAAAACATAGTAAACAAATTAAAAGTGCTGCACTTTCTTCAATACGTAAAATTTTCACGCAATTGGTAATTATCAATGGCAAAGACTAAAATGATTTACTTAGAAATGGTATAAATTGCATGAATTTATAAATCTTGAAGCACATAATAAATTATTGCATTTAAGAGAAAGATAAAAGTTCAGCCAGCCGTTGTGGCCGATCGGTTCTAGGCGCTTCTGTCCAGAACGGCGCTGCTGCTATGGTCGCAGGTTCGAATCCTGCCTCGGGCATGGATATGAGTGGCGTCCTTAGGTTAGTTAGGTTTAAGTAGTTCTAAGTCTAGGGGACTGATGACCTCAGATGTTAAGTCCCATAGTGCTCAGAGCCATTTGAACCATTTAATAAAAGTTCAGGAACAACAACTGGCATGTTTTAGTGGCTACAGAGTGTCTCAAGAGATCCTAGGGAAGCTGTGTTCCTCAGGAGAAGACCGAAGGTTGACACAGATGTTCAAATGCGACACAGAGCTAAAGCAACAAACCACAGTATGCGGCAACAGAAGAAGGTCACGAACACTACCTGACGTAGGCGAATGTAAACGGTGTTACGTGACTGTCTTCAATCGGACATCAAATAAGAGTTATTGCACGTAGAAAAACCTACCGCTACCAAAGTTATACTAGTGTGAATCTCGGACGTAAAGTTGTTGCATAGAGAAATGGGACTACCGCAGTCTTAAACATCACGGCAGTCTGGAACAATCATCATAAAACATAATAATTGTTATTAAGGTTTCGGTATGGATCCCAGTTCACAAATGCTTGATTATTTCCCTTGACGCGATCCACTATTTATCACCCCACCCGAAAGAATCATTTCACTTTTGTAACATGTGGACGTAAAAATTTTCTCGTAGATGGCCAACCTTTCTAAACAACTCTCATACCACGTCCAGTGATGGTAGTAGATCTACACTCACACAGACACAAGGCGGAGCAAGAGTCGGAAACAGCACACAAAATGAAAGACGAAATATGCACGGCCTCGACATGAGTGACACTGAGTCTGCTGCACTCACCACATACGCAGTCAGTATAAGCCGCTAAGCGTTAGGGTGGTAGACATCAGATTGACTTTCATCGACACAGCGTACTCGCTATGACTCTAATATCGACCAAACGAGGCATCTTTCACACCATATACTCATCTCACACAGACCAAGAGACAATCATTGCAAATAAAAACTGACTTTTAAACATACTATGACGGAGCCATCTCTTCATGTGGGCAACTGCGGAACCATAGAATTATAACAGAAACTTTGGAAAATATAAATGTCCACAACATATCAGATAGTGCCTACACGTATCTTCCATAAGGCCTGGTTTCTATCAAAGAAGGTCACCCATTCAAGGAAAAATCAAACTGAATATCAAGTAGAGGTTAAACGAAACCGTCATAAATCCCCCCACATAAAATTCACAGCACGTACTGGACCTCACTACATAGAAAATATCAACTGATAATCACGCGTCACGCTTTGAGATTCGCAACATACGCAAGTTCTTACCTGTATCTTCTCATTATGTCATACCTAATTCAGATAAATCCATTATATTACATCAAAATATTCATGAAAATCATATGATGAAACTAGACATTCATCAAATCAGACCTGATACTGAAAGAAGAAGCTACACAATGGATGTAGAAAATTACCTCATTAAGGAATCAACCACATATAAAATGAACATTAATACTTTGTATTGAAGTTATTAATCCGTATAATTTCCTCCAATAACCGGCAGAATATTCTATTAATATTAGTGTTCCACAATAATATTTACTAGTTTGTTATGAACTGGCTTTCAGCCTCTCAGGCCATCGTTAGATAACGTGATGCTAAACAGCTAATCCACACAGCTTCAGCAAGAATCTATAAGTGTACATAGAATGCTGTACAAAGATGTGTGACTTTTATGGCTATATCGATACGAAACAAGTATGATGTAGCACCTAAAGGCCGGCCGGAGTGGCCGAGCGTTTCTAGGCGCTACAGTCTGGAACCGCGCGACCACTGCGGTCGCAGGTTCGAATCCTGCTTCGGGCATGGATGTGTGTGATGTCCTTAGGTTAGTTACGTTTAAGTAGTTCTAAGTTCTAGGGGACTGATGACCTTAGATGTCAAGTCCCATAGTGCTCAGAGCCATTTCAACTATTTTTGAAGCACCTATAGAGACTCTGAATATACTGTAATATAAGATTTATTTATTCAAATATTAAAAGTACGTGAGCGTATAAAACAGAAATGTTCTACAAATGAGTAATGGCATGGACTCATACGTCATATGGACAAACTGGTGGATGTTATGAACAGACTAAATATAGGGAGGGGAAGAGAAAGGCTATGGAATGTGGGTGTACAACAGTTACAGAAAGCTTATTAGTTCCATTACTCATCCTTATTAAAATTGTAGCCAGCTATTATGCCCCTCATCATTGGCTGTGTTTGGTCATTAAGGACAAAGTCAGGTTTCTTTGAGTGTGGTTTATTAACGACCAGAGTTCCAAGTAGTGTTAGCTTTCTCCCCTTAGTTCTTTTATGGAGAATATCACACTTCATATCATATGGATGACATTCAGTCAGAGCATGTTTAGCGAAGGTGAACTCTTTCTTTCTCAGTCTCCAACTCCCTTCATGCTCAGTTAGTCTAGGAGTTATAGCCCTAACTGATTGATCTACATATGATTTGCCACACAGAGTGCAGGAAATTCTGTAAACTCCACTCTCTTCTAAAAGGTGATAAATTTCTCCCATTTCTGCGTAATAATTGAGACAGCACAACTTTCAAGGGCAATCTCTAATACTCTCAATCGTCCCATACTAGACATAGTAGTAACATACAGCATATTCAACTGGTTCTCACACAGCAAGTGGTTCTCTGACAGCCTATCATGCGACACATATTCCCCAGTGGTAGTGAACGGGCTAAAAGACGAACCATTTCCTCTCGCTGACTACGTCCATACTAGCTCCACGATAGATATCACTTTCATCGCAGACGTTTCCAAATAAAGAGCCAATAAGCTACGTGGATGTCCCTTCGTCCTGCGGGAACATGCCAAAGAGATAGCAGACTGACTCAACAGGGTCCATGACAACAAACAATTGACGGTGGAGCTAGAACGTAAGAGATGTATTCCAGTTTAGGACGTGCTAACAAGGGCAATACAGATGGTCCCCTAGGACATGCAGTCTATGGAAAAAAGACCCTCTTAGATCTATTCCTTCATGCAACGAGCTGACATCACTGGCACAGAGATAGTCTGTACCAACTTAGACTGTATGCTGCCAAAATTGATGTGCATTGAAGGAAACAAATGACACAGCCTATCGCAAATAAGAGGAAGGGAAAGACGAACAGAAATTCAACTTTATTCCCTGTGCTGGGGCTACCTAAGCCAAAACTGGGAGAAACTCCGAAAAAAAAAATTGGCCATTTTTCGACCACTACGAAAAACGAAAACTATGTTTATCTCAGTAAAGGACAAGATACACTTGCGAATACCAGGTTTATATGGCATTCCTTGTGCGTGTCAGCGTTAAGGAAAGGGAAAAACGCAGCACAGCATCTAGCAGCGATGGATGGAAAACATTAGATGCGTATGCCTGGGGCATAACGACAGATCAGCACTGGCTAAACATAGCCTCAAAGAGAAGCATACGTTACAATTTGAGAAAGAAACACGACCCTCTCGTCAACAGGGACGAGGGCTATTAGCTGAGTTCGGCATGCGACCCTTTACTATCAGACTATCGTCAAGAACTCACCCGGCAGTTGACGCTTCGCGAGTCTGGGCAAGACTGAATGCACCGAGGGTCGAATGGCGGTCAGCACCCCCCACCACACGCCACACCTGGGGAGCGTCGGCCACCTCTCGGCTGTATACAGGGTGTAACGACTGTAAGCGAAGATATCACTACTGTTGACTGCGGAGGGTGTATTGACCGACATAACATCAATATTCAGGTCATTTGCAGGCTCATAATTATAGCTTACACAAGTCGTATGTTTGTATTTTGGTTAGCCTATCCAAGTAGGTGTGGAAAGAAAAAGCCGTTAATGCTTATTTTCCCGTGGGAAGCAGGTAAGGTGCTGAAGTGTGGACACGTGGACGCAAAACGATTAGTCTATACCGAAAGGTGTAGTTGACTTAGTGGTGTTGTTAGGACCAGGCAGAAAACATCAAGTCATAAAGTTTGTGACGTATATATGAGAAGACTGTGGGATGAAGAGAAAAAACAACCAACATATTCATGAGTGTACCTATTAAGACACCAACGCACTTATAACCGTTACACCCTGTGTATGGGACACCCACGCAATCTCGACGTTCTCGCACGAGCGAGGCACATCTGAAGGATCAAGGGAGAAAAAATACAAGTAAGTATTATTATTCTTAGCCAGATCTTCGACATAGGTAATATTATTCTGTAATACAAAGAGCTTTGATACATGTAGAAGAGAATAACATTAGTTTTGTACCTGCCAAAAGAAAACAACAAAAAATGTGACTTTAAAATACGTCTGCTTCAACGAGATATTAAATTACTCACTACAGCAGTGGCGTTTAATGTTGCAGAATTCTAAATTTAAGAATCTGTGTTTCAGAGGTGTGGGTTAGTACTGTAGTATATGAGAATGTAGCGTGTTTTCCGGATTCTGTATCTGAGTAATTGCGTGTTACAGTGACAGTCCATAGTAACTAAACTAATTTATTTCCATTACAAGTAATTTGTCTTATTCCTCTTGATCATTTTAGATTCCAAATACCTTTCGTTTTTTATAGAAGAAACGCCCCCCTGCCCCTTAACCCCACCCAGAAAAATCCTTATTAGTTAAAAAATCGCTCTCCCATGTATAATGCACCTTCAACATTACTTTACAAACGAGTCAATATTTGACACATTGTACTAAATATTTAATGTAAGAATAGTCGAATACTTCTTAACAAATAATCATCAAATAAATAATAACAAAAATCTGTCGTAACAATCGTCGCTCCAGTTCTGTGATCTAGTAAGAGGTTCTCACTGTATGTATTCAAAGTGATAACTCCTTAACCGTTAGTTCTATGACCGACTTTGTTTCTCTCTTGAGATGTACATGAGTCTACATTGAGCTAGATAATCGTCAGATAATAAATTCCTATAGTACGAAGCACTATAAAATATAACACTGATATCAAACAGTTTTGAGAAAATAGGAAATACTGAAGTAAACAAAGAAACAAATTACGGAGCAGAAAAAAGTGTGGCTTTCAGCTTTCTGTATTGATTCGACGGTTCCTTCAGTGGCTATTAAAATGACAGCCACTTTCAGAAAAATTGCTTCCTTAAAAAATTACTTCCTTCCTACAATATGTCAGCTACAGACTACTTCATTTTCATGCTTTAATCAATGTGTTTCTCGTTCATTACCAACGTAAATTGAGAGACAGCCCAAATGTTCTGCGTCGTTTCTCACAGACCCGGCATACATTTCTGTCACCTCCCCCATGTTATTTCAGGAACCAAAAGCGCCGAGGAAGGCGCAGTAAGAACTCTAAGCCGTAACTGCGAAGACAAATGGACTACATGTGTTGGTAACCAGGTTAGTGCTTTCACACAGAATAATATCCAGTGATAAATGACTGTCACCCATATTGTCTGTAATTTAGTACGGAAGAAACAAATCTACATCAATGGTCGTTAAAGCAGCAGGAATTTGACTTTGAAGGCGACAAGCAGTAAACGGCAAATTATCTTAAGTGCTCTACATGCGGATGGTTTGCATATCAGCGCAAACACACGACGTGGATAGAAATAACGCCACCTGCATATTGAATATAACTGAAATACGGTCTGTGAATGAGGGACCCCATACTTGTTCTTCAACGTTATTCGTTTCTGAGATGACTGAGATATGCCTCGAGCGAGAAGTAGAAATACCAGTACCTGCCGAATGTCGAGAGCATCAGAATCTTTGTGTAGCAACACTGCATCTTATTGTTCCAGGATAATTCTGTTTGTGTTAATCGGATCGCTCGACTGTAGTGAGACTATGGAAGTGATGGGACCAGCAAGTTCATACCCGACGTTATACGGGGTATCCTCGACAGTAAGAGGGCGCTACGGTTTCAGGGAGCAGATAAAGTGGTAGGCTGGAAGAATCCAGGTGCACTGGAGAGAAACGTGATGTTCTAGCCACAATGGTGGAAACGAGAGACTGCTATACTTACTAAATAGACCAATATCCCGTAAAACCGAGCCAAGAAAGCTATAACATAATTCAACACATTTACAGAAGTGGAATGACCGAAGGGTGCTTGTAAACATGCCCTCAAGCAGAAAAGCAGTTTCTGATTTCTGAATTATCTAAGTTTTGCTAATCATATGAAATTTAAAAATTAATACTCATATATTATCAACATCATGGGCGAAATTGATAAACTTTGTCTCAATGGATAGAGCCTGAAGACCACCATCAGTGAGTATCAAAAGAATAAAAGATAATTTAAATTATATGGCAGATTAAATATTCTATACGACTAAAAGGTGAATTTTACAGAAAACAAGCAATAAAGAGAGAAAACTAATCGCAGTGTAATAAATTATGCTAGTATATTTAGCCGGTTGCGGTGGCCGAGCGGTTCTAGGCGCTTCAGTCCGGAACCACGCGACTGCTAGGGTCGCAGGTTCGAATCCTGCCTTGGGCATGGATGTGTGTGATGTCCTTAGATTAGTTAGGTTTAAGTAGTTCTAAGCTCTAGGGGACTGATGACCTCAGATGTTAACTCCCATAGTGCTCAGAGCCATTTGACCATTTTTAAGTGTATTTATCTGCAAATGTATTAATTCCTATATACTTTTGGTTTTCGCACAGTCAAACATGGCAAACTAACGATTACATTGACAATACTATTGTTTATGAGAAATGTAAAGTAATCAACAAAAAATTAAATAAATTATCTTAAAGGTGATAAAAGTTAAGTCTAGTCTGGTATGTCATGTGTATATGTGTAATATGTGATACATGTTTGGTACAATTTTGGTAAAATTTTGAAAACTTTGTATGAGATGATCTTTTGAAACCAAGGTCTAAGGGTTTAAAGAGTCTATGACCATCTTGGTATGGTACAGTCGTTCTGGACTGCAGAGCAGAACAGTGCAGACGTATGTATACATGAGCGGTAAGTGGCGATCTGAAGTGTTTGTAATCCTCCGAGTAAAAGTTTTAGGACTTGTGAAATTATCGGCGCGATGATGGCAGAAGAAGTAGAAAATTTTTTAGGAACAAATCATGTGAATTCAGAATGTTTCCGCGGGTTAGCGAGCATTTCTAACTTGCAACAACTGTTACAAGTTGTATGTTCTCAAATTAGCGTATTTTTATCAGTGTGTAAGCGTTTTGAAGTTGTAAGAATACTTGCAAGTTTGGCAGATGCAACACAGAATATGTCCATGAGTCAACGATTCTCTGGACTCGTAATAATATTCGCATATGGGACAGGCAGCATAAACTGGACTTAAAATAATTTCAAGAAGTTTAGCTATTGCAGAAATTTTTGACATCCAGTACAAGAGGTAGTACTTCAAAAAAGCTTTGGTAGTTTACTGGGAGTACATACTAGTTAATATGGTGCACAGTTTTGTCAGTATTTTCAAGAAGCATTAGTGGTATCGCTCTCATTATTGCAACATCAAGAATCATCAAAAAATACACGTATGTTAAACCAAACTGAAAGTGAGTTGAGAATATTGTTTGAACTTTTGGTATCACATTTTTAAATCATACCTGCAATATAACCTCTATAATCTATCGACTGAGAGTATGAAGATTAAAAGTGTGTTGCGGCAAACGAAGTCCAAACATTTAAAAATCAATCGGTATGTATACTCTATTTACCGAACAGTCGCAATGTGCACTGCTAGTCATTAGAATTGTAACATTCTGTTTTTGAAACACAGTTATAACACAGCGAGTACTTAAAATAACATCGCTTTGTGGCGAAGAAATGATTCCTGAATTTTGTCTTATTTGTTTCTCCTATAGCGTTACTGAGAAACAGTTACTATTAAAAATCACAGCGTAAGCACCGTCATTAGTTTACACGACGTTTTATCTTCTCTTTTTCAAATCTTTTTGTAGTCCACAAGTACTGTGTTGGCATGACTGGTTCCTAGTGCTAGTACTCTGATGTTATTATGCCAGTGTAGTTGGTACTGTGATCTATAGTTATGTGCTGCTAGCTTTAATCAGAGTCAGAAGTGCCGGTTCTATGTACACCTTTTTTAGAGAAAATTGTGTTACTCAACTAATTATCAAAAGTGAATTTTTGTGATTGTGAATACCAGTATCTGGACTGGAGCAACTGACCGTTAAGAAAACGGACTTCTGCATTGACCCTTGATGACAGAAACAACGAGGAGGGAATATCAGTACGAATTTAACTGACTTTCATTTTACAAAACAGGGAATCATGCCGACAAAAGCCTGATTTTACCTTCAGTATGTATACAGCTGTGGACGGACCTAATGTGAATCGTTCTTCACTTGATAATAACAGACTACTTTCAGGCCCAAAAAGTACCTCTTGTCTATTGACATCTATATCGACGACCTGAATTTATCAGCTTACCTGTTACTATATTCTGTTCTTACGGCAGGATCCATAGAATTTTACCTATTTCCCATCTAACACTGTTTACTAGTAACAGAATTCATTAGATGTAGAAAATGTCTGCGTTCGAAAGCGATAAATCTACCGACCTGGAATGATTTTGTGTCAGTTTGCACTTAAGGTCCTTTGATTTTTAACGCCGCTGTAAAGTCTTTGGAGTTGTACATTACTCAGAAACAAGAACATTTTTGTATTGCTTTTAGATCATGTACACCTGAATTTTTTCATCTAGTTACTCCAGTCATTTATGTAGTGAACGAAGCTGACGATTCTGGGGACTGCTCGTAGCTATAAGTAAGGAATAATGATCAGGACAATATTTCAAATAGTGTTAGAAGAAAAAATATTTTCTGTACTTATAAGGGAAGGAACTAATTAGTAGCATGTAAGAACTAGGAGGTATATAATATTTCAGTTCTGCTGGAAGAGAATCATTTTGAGCTTTCACTTTTGATGTGATGAGTGTGTTACATTAAAGTTTAAAATATGGGTAGGACTTTGGGACTATTTTATACATTGGGAAATAGTGATTATTAAAACTAAATTGGAAAAAGAGGTTTTGTGTTGGATTACGAAAAGTACGAGGCACCAGGGCTGTTGGTACTGGGGTTGACTCATATAAACTGAACAACAGAGAATTCCTTTATTTATACATCGCTGGGATATTAACAAAAGCAAATGTCCATCATTAGCACTATTAGCATTAGAGAAGGCAAAATATCCTTCCAGGCAGATTTACGTCGAGTGACTACTGTTTCTTATTAGTTAACATGACAACTGTTTTTTCACACAACATAAATGGCAGACGTAAGCCAGTGACATATGTTATCTTAACTGATAATATACCACTGGTAATCAGCAAATATATTTGGCTATTGTGTAAGTTTCAATGGTAGACTGCTTTACATACAAAGATAATGATTAACTTTGCTATACCATAGACTATATAATTTCACTCCTAAATAGTGTTAGCTACGTTAACACGTTATCTAAAGAAAGGAATGTGTTCCAACATGAAACATTTAGAATAACGTATGTGATATTTACAATGAATTTTTTTGGTTCGACCTGTTCGTTCAAAATAATATCTTGATGTTTCATCATATATAAGAAACTTTCTATTTCTTGTAAAATATATAGCAGATGTCCTTTTTCATTGGTGCGTGGAAGTTGTTGTTTTAACTGTGAGCCAATGAAGATAATATCATGGCCGTGAGATTCAGATGTGGTATAAATAGTGTTTTGAAAACTACTTTTGTCTATTCTAATGTATATTTTCTTTTACCTCGAATATGAAAACTTATAAACACAAGGTCCAGTAAATTTATAGGACTGACCTAGAGAATGACATATTTGTGATCTCATTATGTTGCGTATAATGATGTTTTTTTTTTTTTTCTCAGACGGTTTTTTCTTCTCAGACTTTTTTTTTTAAGGTGTAAGTGTAATTTGATCTCTTAGTTTCCCTCAACGTAGCAAAGATTTTCACTGTTTGCTGTTTGACAAAATATAGGTACTGTGAATATCAAATTAGTAAAAGAAACAAATGCTATATGGCAGGAATCATGTCCAAATCAGACTGTATGAAGAGAACGCTCAGGTTATTTAGGACAAAAACATCATTTACGAAAAAAAACAGAGAGAAAAACGATGGAGTGTCCTATTCCTAGTCATAACTGAACTTTTATTTGACAAATAAACTTATTGAGACATGCTGAGCTCATCTTCACCTGAACTCTGTACCCAAACAAAAATTCATAATGAAAGCAGCCCTATAAAACCAAAAGTAAACAACTGATTAAATTGGAACTCCTACCAACGTTTGTTTACGTTACTTTTGGTGTATGCTTTCGGTGTCAGAGTTAGTTGCTTGACCTAAGGTACGCCCAGTTTAGAGTTACTTTTGTGAAACCACAGAACACCGTTTACTTATGTTTGCTTAGGGGTAACGATGGGTATCATAATTTAGGACCTTTGAAGTGCCCATTTTGTAGTTTGTCTGGGCAGGAATTGCCATATACCACACTTGTAACATCTACTTTTTTCTGTATTACTCGAATAAGTTACCTGTATAGTAACTGTACTAAGTGCAAATGGTTGGTGAGTCGCTGTAAGAATTAATTTGCGGGTACATTTTTGTGTCTGGAATAGTTAAACGGGAATGTGTTTATTTTTCTAAACACTTGAATTAGGGTAGAACTGCAATACATAAAATCGTAGAAACACCTGCTACCGCAAACACCAAAGCAGCTGCTGCCTTAACTCAGTGAGTGCACGCGTTAAGAGAGGAACTGCAGCATGAGAGACAGAGAAATTTCGAACTTTATCGTGAGTGAGAACCTGGAAAAGAGATTCATGTTCAGTCAAAACTGGGCGGAAAAAGCTTTCAACTCAAAATGCAACATATTTAAATAACACACTCAATCCACAACTTATGCATTCGTCGGAGAAACTAAGAGAGTCCCAGCAAGAGAGAATTTCGATGGAACAAATGTGGCAGCATACACAACATTTCCCGGAACAGCAGCAACACGCAGTGTTTGTAGTAAGCGTTTCAGCAACGAAAGGTATGTGTTTCTAGCAGGCTTCTGCGTACTTAATTTCTGTGTAATTTGGGGGTACATCTACAGCGTGTGCCTGCTTGCGTGTTAGTTACCAGCAGAATGTTTGACCAGCATTGGCCGGGGAAGCAATTAGTTTTGAGCACTTAATAGTGCGATGATAGGGCTACGTGGCAGTTAGTTAAGGATGGAACACAAATGTGGGGAGAAGCTGAGTGTGGGGACACTACACTGTGAATTACGGGGATTGTCCTCAACATGTTGTTGTTGTTGTGGTCTTCAGTCCTGAGACTGGTTTGATGCAGCTCTCCATGCTACTCTATCCTGTGCAAGCTTCTTCATCTCGCAGTAACTACTGCTACCTACATCCTTCTGAATCTGCTTAGTGTATTCATCTCTTGGTCTCCCTCTACGATTTTTACCCTCCACGGTGCCCTCCAATGCTACATTTGTGATCCCTTGATGCCTCAAAACATATCCTACCAACCGATCCCTTCTTCTAGTCAAGTTGTGCCACAAACTTCTCTTCTCCCCAATCCTATTCAGTACCTCCTCATTAGTTACGTGATCTACCCACCTTATCTTCAGCATTTTTCTGTAGCACCACATTTCGAAAGCTTCTACTCTCTTCATGTCCAAACTAGTTATCGTTCATGTTTCACTTCCATACATGGCTACACTCCATACAAATACTTTCAGAAACGACTTCCTGACACTTAAATCTATAATGGATGTTAACAAATTTCTCTTCTTCAGAAACGCTTTCCTTGCCATTGCCAGTCTACATTTTATATCCTCTCTACTTTGACCATCATCAGTTATTTTGCTCCCCAAATATCAAATCTCCTTTACTACTTTAAGTGTCTCATTTCCTAATCTAATACCCTCAACATCACCCGACTTAATTAGACTACATTCCATTATCCTCGTTTTGCTTTTGTTGATGTTCATCTTATATCCTCCCTTCAAGACACTGTCCATTCCGTTCAACTGCTCTTCCAAGTCCTTTGCTGTCTCTGACAGAATTACAATGTCATCGGCGAACCTCAAAGTTTTTATTTCTTCTCCATGGATTTTAATTCCTACTCCGAACTTTTCTTTTGTTTCCTTTACTGCTTGCTCTATATACAGATTGAATAACATCGGGGAGAGGCTACAACCATGTCCCACTCCCTTCCCAACCACTGCTTCCCTTTCATGCCCCTCTACTCTTATAACTGCCATCTGGTTTCTGTACGAATTGCAAATAGCCTTTCGCTCCCTGTATTTTACCCCTGCCACCTTTAGAATTTGAAAGAGATTATTCCAGTCAACATTGTCAAAAGCTTTCTCTAAGTCTACAAATGCTAGAAACGTAGGTTTGCCTTTCCTTAATCTTTCTTCTAAGATAAGTCGTAAGGTCAGTATTGCCTCACGTGTTCCAGTATTTCTACGGAATCCAAACTGATCTTCCCCGAGGTCGGCTTCTACTTGTTTTTCCATTCGTCTGTAAAGAATTCGCGTTATTATTTTGCAGCTGTGGCTTATTAAACTGATTGTTCGGTAATTCTCACATCTGTCAACACCTGCTTTCTTTGGGATTGGAATTATTATATTCTTCTTAAAGTCTGAGGGTATTTCGCCTGTTTCGTACATCTTGCTCACCAGATGGTAGAGTTTTGTCAGGACTGGCTCTCCCAAGGCCGTCAGTAGTTCCAATGGAATGTTGTCTACTCCGGGGGCCTTGTTTCGACTCAGGTCTTTCAGTGCTCTGTCAAACTCTTCACGCAGTATCGTATCTCCCATTTCATCTTCATCTACATCCTCTTCCATTTCCATAATATTGTCCTCAAGTACATCGCCCTTGTATAGTCCCTTTTTTATACTCCTTCCACCTTTCTGCTTTCCCTTCTTTGCTTAGAACTGGGTTTCCATCTGAGCTCTTGATGTTCATACAAGTGGTTCTCTTCTCTCCAAAGGTCTCTTTAATTTTCCTGTAGGCAGTATCTATCTTACCCCTAGTGAGATAAGCCTCTACATCCTTACATTTGTCCTGTAGCCATCCCTGCTTACCCATTTTGCACTTCTTGTCGATCTCATTTTTGAGACGTTTGTATTCCTTTTTGCCTGCTTCATTTACTGCATTTTTATATTTTCTCCTTTCATCAATTAAATTCAATATTTCTTCTGTTACCCAAGGATTTCTACTAGCCCTCGTCTTTTTACCTACTTGATCCTCTGCTGTCTTCACTACTTCATCCCTCAAAGCTACCAATTCTTCTTCTACTGTATTTCTTTCCCCCATTCCTGTCAATTGTTCCCTTATGCTCTCCCTGAAACTCTGTACAACCTCTGGTTCTTTCAGGTGATCCAGGTCCCATCTCCTTAAATTCTCACCTTTTTGCAGTTTCTTCAGTTTTAATCTACAGGTCATAACCAATAGATTGTGGTCAGAGTCCACATCTGCCCCTGGAAATGTCTTACAATTTAAAACCTGGTTCCTAAATCTCTGTCTTACCATTACATAATCGATCTGATACCTTTTAGTATCTCCAGGAGTCTTCCATGTATACAACCTTCTATCATGATTCTTAAACCAAGTGTTAGCTATGATTAAGTTTTGCTCTGTGCAAAATTCTACCACGCGGCTTCCTCTTTCATTTCTTAGCCCCAATCCATATTCACCTACTACGTTTCCTTCTCTCCCTTTTCCTACACTCGAATTCCAGTCACCCATGACTATTAAATTTTCGTCTCCCTTCACTATCTGAATAATTTCTTTTATTTCATCATACATTTCTTCAATTTCTTCGTCATCTGCAGAGCTAGTTGGCATATGAACTTGTACTACTGTAGTAGGTATGGGCTTCGTATCTATCTTGGCCACAATAATGCGTTCACTAAGCTGTTTGTAGTAGCTTACCCGCGTTCCTACTTTCCTATTCATTATTAAACCTACTCCTGCATTACCCCAATTTGACTTTGTGTTTATAACCCTGTAGTCGCCTGACCAGAAGTCCTGTTCCTCCTGCCACCGAACTTCACTAATTCCCACTGTATCTAACTTTAACCTATCCATTTCCCTTTTCAAATTTTCTAACCTACCTACCCGATTAAGGGACCTGACATTCCACGCTCCGATCCGTAGAACGCCAGTTTTTTTTCTCCTGATAACGACATCCTACTGAGTAGTCCCCGCCCGGAGATCCGAATGGGGCCGGCCGCGGTGGTCTAGCGGTTCTAGGCGCGCAGTCCGGAACCGCGCGACTGCTACGGTCGCAGGTTCGAATCCTGCCTCGGGCATGGATGTGTGTGATGTCCTTAGGTTAGTTAGGTTTAAGTAGTTCTAAGTTCTAGGGGACTGATGACCACAGATGTTAAGTGCCATAGTGCTCAGAGCCATTTTTTGTAATCGCCAACTGCAGGATGCCCCAAAAATCTACATTCGACTTTGTGGACAAGAAATTGCTCCACAACTAAACGTAAATACCTTGTCTACATCTGTCTAGATGACACCTTAAGTAGCCAGAAATACATGACTGAAAAGATTAAATAAGCTGAAAGCCGACATAATTGTCTACGTCTCAGAAATATCAAACACGTGGACTGGAGCGACCAGTTTCTCTTTTTACATTCTAATGAAAAGAACTCTGTCTGCTGACCAGAGGATGCTTCGATTAGCTGAAGATCTACGGTATAGCTTCCAAACAAACTCCCTTCACGGAACACTTAAAACCAAGAACATACTATACAGAACAAAAGAAGAAATCACCAGATTCGGGCTCAACAGACTACGTAACAACACATTCACAAAATCAGTTTTGTAGCCCTATCATACAAAGTTTAATTTTCCGAAATTCAAAAGTTCATTTTCCCCCTATATTTTTCTCGAAGCAGTATCCAATTCACTCCAATAGAATCCTCTGGCATATGCAGGACCTTGGCACGAAACAAACTTCATGAACATCTTCCTCTCAACTATCCATCTAGATCCAGTTAAAAGTCCTACAAAATTAAATAAGCATCCAGTTGTCATAAATAAGTGGCGTCACAACAACACAGAATACAATTACTGCCTGGATAGGCCTGTAACCCAACATCTCCTTTAAGATGGAATGAAAGATTTAAAAAAAATGCTTTGTAGATGCTTGTTACTTAGGATCTCCCGTCGAGATTGTCTGACTAATATTTCAGTTGGTAGGTTATATGCATTTGTTTCAATGCGTTCCAGTCGTGCTATGCAAACACAAATTCTGGCTGCTCCCACTCAAAGTTCCAACTCTCGGTCAGTCAGTTAACGACAAATAGCCTGTACAAAACAAGGGGTGCTGTAGTAATCTTCTGTATGTCCACAATGCCGTGAATCAGTTTCTGCTTCCTTATGCAATTCTGTTCCTCTTGCGAACTTTTCCTGAACCAAAACACTCGCATTTTAATTAATAATTCATTATTAATCTCGCGAAACTCAAGCGGACTAGAACATTACATATACTAAAATTATTTGCAGAAATACGGCCTATGGTGCGAATTACACGCACAAATAAGTTGTGAAGCTAAGAAAATGTACATGACAAAATGTAATTTTTTGTTATAGTCCTGAACTCCCGTTCATGACATTACAGGCTAATGCTTTTTTTTCAGGACTAGGAAGAAGAGTCCGTGTTGATTATATTTTACCTCGGAGAGGGTATTAAAGTGGCTCTCGCTTGGAAACAAATGAATACCTATCAGCAACACGTCTGTTCCAGGCCAATCCATTCTCCATGCACTCATTTTCTCTTCCTTGTTCTTTACGAATGCAGACATAGCTGTAGCAATCCAATTATTGTTTTACAGTCGAAAGATGCGTAACTCTCTGTTCCCTGTGTTTACGCATTATTTCAGCGACCATAGCTGCCATGGCCGGTAGAACGAGAACTCGCAACCGAACCTGCGTGTTCAGGGTAAACAGGTTAGTGTCTTTCAGACAAACTTATGTGTAATAATAATGGCATCCGTGTGCCTTAAAATTTAATATATTAAGAAATGTTTGTAAACTGCTGCCTATTAAAAGTGAAACAATATGAACATGAAGGTGGTATGTAAAAAACGAGCAATTGGCGTGAGTACTATTTGTACCACATTCTGTATAAAAGTAAAGATTACATAGAGGGTTTCTTATTGATAAATGGCATGTGAAAGTTGATTATTGTAATCTGTATAAGAACGAGGACTGTCTGCCAACACATTCTGGTATTCGACTGCAGCAGTATCATGACCTATCGGGTCTGCAGTTCCACAATGTTGCTGCACGTGTTGTTTGGCATGCTACGATTGCCACGTAAATATGAAATTGATGAGTTCATAGTGACTTTGCCGAACACCACGCAAGGCCTTAATGATCGCACGCGACTAGAGTGCGAGAGGACTGGCTCGGTCCTACAGCATCGTACAGTAACATCACTTTTCTTGAGTCAGGAAATGGGCTTGCTTCTAGCAAGGCAAGAATGTATATGTGATGTGCAACGACGAGTGGAGCACCACGGAACCTCAGCAACAGAGGGAGGGAGGTACACCAGCAGAGGAACGGCAACAATGGACACTAGAGTGACACCACAGCATCTCTTGAGACGAGTCTCTGCTCTACGTATTGTGTCCCGAGAGACGTGTCCGTGTGCGCAAGCCTCTGAAGTCAGCGCAAGACTGTCATTTGGACACAGCACATGGCGTGTTGGTGTGGGATGTCACTGGGTACGCTACACGATCAGTTCTGGTTCGCATAGTCGATAAGATGAACAATAGTTATTGTATTTATTCTCAGGCCGGTGGCCCCATGACGTTACATCTAAACAAGGCACTATAACGCTGCAGGCTGCAAATCCTTTTATGACCTACCTTGATAATGCTGATATTCAACTCTTGCCCAGCTCAGCTTGTTCTGGGATGTGTCATCTAGTGAAACTATCTGGTAATAAGTTATAGTTACTGGAATGCCTTAATCACTAACTAACCACCTCCATGACAAAGTTTAAGCACAATGGAATGATGTGCCCATATCTGTGATCCAGCTCCGTTTCGGCTACGTACACTGCAGGTTTAGAGCCACTGTTGCCATCAGAGGTGGAATCTCTGTGTTATGGACGTCACTCTTTTGTTGTGCCACGGTTTCTTTGTACTTAGTGTGGCCGGATTGATGTCAGTAGCCATCATTACTTGACAGAAGAAGGTACAGGGTAGCAGGACAGAGGAGGGCGCCTAGGCGTTCTTTGGCAAGAAGCTCTGAATGGACCGGTCTGACACAGCAAAAATTAACATTCAGGACTTGCCATATAGAAAGTTACCAAACTTCTACAGTCACCGTCTCCATCAGGGCCGAACAGTGGTGACACAGTAGAAGTGAAGGAGCCAGAATGTAGTAAGGCCGACCAGAGTTACGACACGTTCTCGACCAACACCTGGCTATTATTTTTCCTATGTAACAAGATATGCTGCCTCAGCAAACCGTTCGTGGGTGAAATTCACATTAATGCTGCCCATTTTAGCCAGGCAGTAATATCCAGCGCCAGCAGAGTTTGAGAAATGTTCCGTGCCACTCGCTGACCTGATACGATTCTAGCTGCCACAACTAGAGGTGACCTGCATTGGCTGCTACTGGCAGGACCTAGGCCCGATGCTGCAGAGTGTCGACCTCGTACCTTCAGTCAGGGGACCGCTCACTGGCTGACAGTGGGTTAGGGTTCGCATCTCGGCTTGACCAGTCGAGGAGTCATTGCGTCCCTACTGCATGCACACTCGGCTGCTGTCTTTTGCTGGCACACTAGTTCTGCGTGCGACTGTCGCTCCCGTCCACACTGCCTACCTCAGCGCACTCACAGCATCGTGCCTGCATCTCCTCGCCTCGACAGAAGGCTGACGCTGGCCCAGGGGCCTGACTTGACACTTCTCCACCTACCAAAGTATGACGCCATTGCCACCTCTCCTTGTCCTATCACCGCTGTAAACTGGCTGGTCTGTAAAGGCTGCTAGCTGAGTTTAACACTTTACTAACATCCAGAACCGACGTCAGACACTCGCTGCTGAGGGCATCAAATCAACTGCTATAAGTAAAGGGATAGATAAATTAATCTTTCTTTCACACTTCCCTGACTTACTAACTGGCATCCCGTTGGTTGAAATTCGGCTACCCAGCTAAATAACACTCACAATCACCATAATGAGCAGCGGGACACCTGAATACAAGCGCAATCCTGACACCATTCTGAACCTTGTACATCTTCAATGAAAAATTTAATAAAGTATTTCTCTGCCAAGCTGTTACATACTGTTGCACTACAAATAGAATTAAATTATTCACTATGCTTGTTGTTACTCTGTTGTAATGTCCAGCAGTGTACTCTTCGTATATGGAATATAGTAGGTTTGAGGAAACAAAGAGAGGTGGGTACAGTGGTATAAGGAACAGGACAGCCTATTCGAAACAGGACAACGCTAGATTCTATCGAGAGCACTTCAATGTTGTATCACAAAAGGAGAATGAGTTTGTCGAAAACTTTCTAGATATGATATGGTGGATCAATGTTAATACTTATCAGTGGAGATATAATGTTGAGGCAAATAGAATCATTCTACAGCAAGAAGAACACCGAGCATGAGGCGCTTTGTTATGGGGACCATCAACTGATGTGCCAAGGAAGGTGACTGAAGAATTTCCGAAAGACCTGACTGATCCTATTTGTGGGATCTTGCCCAATCGTGTAATGTAGGCTGCCTGGGAATCTCCTTTCTCGGATAGCTAAACAACATTTCAAGCAAATCCTATTAATAGAGTTTATTACAATATGTTAAATTGGCAACACTTAACTTGGGTTTCTACAAAGATGGGCCGCAAGCAAATGGCGACATGCAAATAATCAATGTCTCTCGATATATACAATTTCCATGCAAGCAGATCTCACAAGCTCATAAGTCACTGCTATAGAGTTTATATCACAGCTCTAGTGCGGGTCTTGTAGCGCGATCGAGGCTAGCTAGAGCAGTACTTACATTCTCTTCGTATAGATGCCGCTCGTATCGTGGTGTCGTCCTAGTCGGTGTTCTATTGGCTGACGTCGTCTCACAGCCTTCTCTACTATGAGTTTCCATGCCGACGTGTGGGCGCTTGATGTTACGCAGCAAAATTCCTCCCCCCCTCCCCCCCCCCTCCACCACCACCAAGCGACGGATCGTCGTCGGGTAGAGAGCGCGACAACGGCAGGGGAGGCCGGAGGGTGGTGCACTGGACCGGAAGCTGTGGCTGCAGGGGGCGTCACACTTCCGTTTCGGCTCGTACCGCTCCGTCCGGCCTGCGCTGTGGTGGAAACGTCCCCCGGAAAACAACCAGAAGGGTACGCATCCACCTCCAGAGGCCAATAAACTGATGTGGAAGCTGTCGACTGCTGCTGAATGGGCGGATCCAGCTCCACCGGTAGTACTACAGAAGGAGGAGGAGGCGGAGGCTCCGTCTCCATGGGATCGTCCCGAGGTGTATTGATGACACTCTTTGGCGGCTGCTGTGGCCGCGCTGACCTGGGGATCCATGAATGTGGGGGAAGAGACACAGAAAGATCACCGTGCACATCGCAGTGGTGAAGATGATTTTGGTGGCGGCGCTGCGTGCCGTCTGGACCTGAAATAAGGTACATACATGCGCCAAGTCGACGGACGATCTCGCTTCGCGCCCACCATCTGCTGCCGCTAACCACCCTGTAAAAGACAGTAACGTGCGACGCGAAGCGATACTTGCGGCCTTCCATCGTCGTCAGATGCTGAGGAGGGTGGAGCAGATGGAGCAGTGTCCGATGGCGGCGGCTGTGAAGCAGTTCCGCGGCGATGGTCCATCTCGTGGGTGCGAACGATAGGTGGCAAGAAACAGTTGCAGTGCTTCATCCCTGGTGTGTGCGGAGCGAAGTTTGGCCATTTACTGTTTGAAGGTTCTGACAAAACGTTGCATTTCGACGTTTAACTGTGCATGGACCGGTGCGCTAGTTACATGCTGTATGGCACTGCGTGCACAGAAAGATTCAGACTCATTTGACGTGAACTGAGGTCCGTTGTCTGACACTATTGCTTCAGATACACCTTCGAGGCAAAAAATAGAGGACAACACCTACCTGACGTTGTCTAGTTCATTGGCACAGCAAAAGTAAACTTGCTATACGAGTCAATCACAAACAACCAACGAGTTTTCCAAAAAGGTCCTGCAAAGTCTATGTGCACACATTGCCATGGTAATGTTTGTGGCGGAGCGGACTGATTTTCCGCACCTGCGTCACTCTGTGACGTCATCTGTTCTATTTGGGTGTCTATACCCAGCCAAGTACAGTGTCGATGCGCTAATTGTTTCGTCCGAACAATCCCTATTGCTGAAGTAACTGGAACACTCCTTTTTGCAAAGCTTTAGGGATCAACACACATGGGTGTCCACTGTCATCCTGAACAAGAATCACCCCTTTCTGTATAGCGAGGCTACATCGACATGCAAAGTATCGGCGCACGACAGAGTTCTTTATGCTACACATGAAACGAGGCCAAGATGTGCGAATGAATGTTCGTGAAATGTACAAATCTGGATCAGGTTCCGTGGCCTGTGTATTTTAGCTATAGTTCAGCGGAAAAGATTGAAACCTGAGCATCGATGTGGCAACGACATGCAGCAGAAGCGTCAAAATCTGTATCAGGGCCAATCTGAAGACGTGAATGTGCGCCCGCACTACCATGTTGAGCAGTCGGACGGTACACAGTCTCGTACTGGTACTGAGACAACAACAAAGCCCGTCTGTGGAATTTTTGGGCGGTTCGGAAAGAAACCGATTTCGTGGGATGAAACAAGGACCGAAAAAGCTTGTGATCCGTTATTAAGTAGAATTTTGTGCCATACAAATAATGGTGGAATTTGGTGAAACCATACACAATAGCCAAAGTGTCCTTCTCAATTTGTAAATAGTTACACTGAACTCTGGACAACACATTTGATGCGAAATGAATAGGCCTCTCTACATCACCAATTCTGTGCGAATGTACGGCACCGATGCCATAACAGGAAGCGTTAACTTGCAATACATACGGTTTGTCAGGATCAAAGTGAACTAAGTATCGAGTTTTTGAAAAGCTACTTGGTACTCAACTGTCCAAACAAAGGGTAGATTTTTCCGACGCAAGCGATGCAATGGAGCTGTAATTTTTGCAGCATTCGGTATGAACCAAATACAATAGTTCATTTTCCCTAAAACTGACTGGAATTCTGTAACATTGCGAGGAACAGGCAAATCTCGTACAGCTAACAAATGCGACTAAAGAGGATTTACACCTTGACGGTTTATGACGTGACCAAGATGATTCAATTCAGGTTTAAAAAAAATCGCACTTGTCCAGTCTACACCTCAGTCGTGCATCAGATAACACACGAAACACAGCACGCAAATTTGCAAATGTTCTTCAGGTGTACGACCTGCTATGACAATATCGTCAAAATAGTTTGAACAGTTTGGACCTTGAGCAGTCAGCTGTTCAAAATACCATTGGAAAATGGCGGGTGCAGAAGCCCTGGCAAGAGGCAAACGCAAATATTTAAACAAGCCCAATTGAGTATTCACTACACACACTTTTTGATCTTCATTGACCAGTATTTGAAGATACATGTCGCGCAAATTCTCCTCTCGCATTAACGATGAGCGCTCTTCAGCCACTCGGTCTAGAGGTGGCTTTTATGCGCTTTCCCCCAGCCCCCTGTGTAAATACTGGGCTGTAGCCTCCACCCCGCGCCAGATACCTGCTACACAAACATTCAGAAGAAAGCTTTCGCACTCAGTCTGTGTACCTCATCTGTCTCCGTCTAGTGTACAGCTCATGTCTGTGTGCCACGGGGAGTGGTCACTTCAGGAAAGGTATCTGGTCACCAACAGTCACCAACATTGCTTCAGCGCACATAACAGTTTCGATCCCGTAGCCAACTGGTAAACGGGAAAGGAGAAGAAGAAGAGCCAGGAGACACGTAGTATTTCAGTTCTGTGGGAAGAGAATGAGTTGGAACCTTCACTTCTGATAGGACGAGTGTGCTGTATGAAAGTTAATAGGATGGTTTACTCTCTGGAATTAGTTGATACCCTGTGAGGTGCAGATTATTAAAAGTGAACTGCAAAAAGACTCTAAGTATTGGGATACGAAAGACAGAAGGAATATGCAGATATAACGAGCGCAGCAGACCAGAGCTGGTGATAGACTGGGGCTGACTGTCGTAAATTTTCCTATAGATAAAATTCTTATTTACTTATTTCCAAATTAGAACAGGTATACATACTCATCTCCAGCGGTAGCAGCACTACAGAAGACATTTTCCTCAGGTGCATAGTGTCCCATATCAGTTTATATTTTCATATAACCCACAAGTTACGTATATTTTTCTTTGCACATGCCAAAAACTTTTGTCAATAATTTACATTTTATTACCTGAGCGTATGCCACCGGTATTCAGCACATACAGAGTGAGTCATAATTATGTCAATACTATTTGAGAAAAAGGACTTGCTCCGAGTTTTCGTTATACAGAGTCTCAACCTGATCAACACAGCTAATGCACTCAACATTCAGCAATACAGTTTATTGATAATTGTCTGCTACTAATCCAATTGCTACAAATCTGGTAAACGAGCAGGTGACCATCTACCTGAAAATCGTTCTGCAGGCCTTCGTCACACTTTTCTCACCGGCAGCACAACTCTCAGTAAGCTTGCAATCATTCTTCTCTGCTCAAGTGTGCGTTTATCAGACATCGGTTCTAACAAACTGGAGTAAAAAAGGAAACAAAATTAAAATTCTTCACATAATTTTGACTCACCCTGTAGATATGGTAGATGACTGTCAAATGTGATGTACTTTAAATCCAAAGGTGATTAACTTGACTGATCACAGGTTATACCTAATCATTTGTACATTACATTGTTAACAGAATGCCTTACAAAGGAATGTATTTCAACAGTAAACATTTGTAAGAGAATTCGTGAAATTTTCGATACATTTTTTGTCTTTTAACCCCGTCTCTGTGTTAAAAGCAATGCAGGATGTTTCGTCAGATATGTAAAACTTCATGTTTCATCTAAAATATTTACTTGCCTACGGTTTTCAGCAGTCGCTGGGACTGCCAGGCATCGTGTTACGTCACTAACTGAGTTTTTGTAGTTTTAGATGTGAACTAAATGAAGACAGTTTCATGTCAATGAAGTTCGAAAATTCCATGAATATTGTTTTGAAATATTTCTGTTAGACCTATGATTGTTATTTCATGGCAACCGCATTTTAACTTATACACTGCTGAATGTGTGAATTTACAGGGTTGTTCCGTAGGATGACAAGTTTGTCTTCTGTTGCGTGTTCTGATAATTATTCTCAACTTGGACTTTTGACATGAACGTTTCATATTATCTGACACTTTCCCCAGTATGTAAACCATCGGTACCATTTATGAGAAAATAAACACTAGCAACCCAATAGTAACTGACAAGGGAATAGAGTAGCGGTCATGTTGAAGACCGTCTGTAGTAAAAGAATCTTCGAGTTTCATTTGCATAAACAATTAAAAATCTCTAAATAGTTTTCAACAGTTACTTGACAAAAGAGAAGAATACATATTGCTCCATAATGAACCCATCTGCAAATACATTGCAGTCACTACCAAAAAGCCACATACGTAGCAGCCCTCTCAATCTAGTAATAAACTATATAAGAGCTTTGCAATCTGACTAAAAAAACAAGGTAGTGTATATACTTACTCAAGACTGTATAAGCAGAAGTTAGTATACAGTGAATAGTTTGAGTGAAATGATACAACAAATTATAGACATCGACATTCTACACCATTTAAAACATTTTGTTGAATGTAATCAACATGTTCACCAACGGAGCAGTTGATGTGACCATTGAAATTGTCAAATATAATATACTCACACATCGTCAGATGAACGCAATAGTTGTAGACGAATCTCATTACTTTACTAAAATTGTAGCTCTCCCATAACTATTCCAAGTCCAATAACCAACTTCATGTACTATAATACGGTTTAGTAAAAGGAAACTCCCTTGTTGGTACACTTGCTAGTATGTCACTGCACCATACTGAGAACTAATTTCCTTATCTCACATGGATTAATAATATTTATTTCTTGTACAGGTGTGTAGATAACACCCTAACATTACAAGACCGATCAGAAAAATAAATAGATATATTCCACTGAATCAAACAAATTATAGAAAAATATAAGCAATATGGAGCATTGGCGGCCGAAGACTTCCGGCATAAGAAGTCAACCATATTCTGCCACCGGCCTTGTCAAAGAGGGCGGAGGAGCGGATAGAGGTTCAGGGCACTCTCTTGTCCTAGGGGTGGGAAATTGCCCCTAAAGGCGGAAGAATCAGCAATGATCAACGACATGAGGATGCAGAAGGCAATGGAAACCACTGCATTAAAGACACGTAACGTGTATCCACAGGACATGTGGCCTGTAATTGAAGAAGTGTCATGATGATCTCACCATTGGCTAAGGATTCCGGAATAGTCCCCAATTCGGATCTCCGAGAGGGGACTGCCAAGAGGGAGGTTACCATGAGAAAAAGATTGAACAATCAACGAAAGGATAACGTTCTACGAGTCGGGGCGTGGAATGTCAGAAGCTTGAACGTGGTAGGGAAACTAGAAAATCTGAAAAGGGAAATGCAAAGGCTCAATCTAGATATAGTAGGGGTCATCGAAGTGAAGTGGAAGGAAGACAAGGATTTCTGGTCAGATGAGTATCGGGTAATATCAACAGCAGCAGAAAATGGTATAACAGGTGTAGGATTCGTTATGAATAGGAAGGTAGGGCAGAGGGTGTGTTACTGTGAACAGTTCAGTGACCGGGTTGTTCTAATCAGAATCGACAGCAGACCAACACCGACAACGATAGTTCAGGTATACATGCCGACGTCGCAAGCTGAAGATGAACAGATAGAGAAAGTGTATGAGGATATTGAAAGGGTAATGCAGTATGTAAAGGGGGACGAAAATCTAATAGTCATGGGCGACTGGAATGCAGTTGTAGGGGAAGGAATAGAAGAAAAGGTTACAGGAGAATATGGGCTTGGGACAAGGAATGAAAGAGGAGAAAGACTAATTGAGTTCTGTAACAAGTTTCAGCTAGTAATAGCGAATACTCTGTTCAAGAATCACAAGAGGAGGAGGTATACTTGGAAAAGGCCGGGAGATACGGGAAGATTTCAATTAGATTACATCATGGTCAGACAGAGATTCCGAAATCAGATACTGGATTGTAAGGCGTACCCAGGAGCAGATATAGACTCAGATCACAATATAGTAGTGATGAAGAGTAGGCTGAAGTTCAAGACATTAGTCAGGAAGAATCAATACGCAAAGTAGTGGGATACGGAAGTACTAAGGAATGACGAGATACGTTTGAAGTTCTCTAATGCTATAGATACAGCAATAAGGAATAGCGCAGTAGGCAGTACAGTTGAAGAGGAATGGACATCTCTAAAAAGGGCAATCACAGAAGTTGGGAAGGAAAACATAGGTACAAAGAAGGTAGCTGCGAAGAAACCATGGGTAACAGAAGAAATACTTCAGGTGATTGATGAAAGGAGGAAGTACAAACATGTTCCGCGAAAATCAGGAATACAGAAATAAAAGTCGCTGAGGAATGAAATAAATAGGAAGTGCAGGGAAGCTAAGACGAAATGGTTGCAGGAAAAATGTAAATACATCGAAAAAGATATGATTGTCGGAAGGACAGACTCAGCATACAGGAAAGTCAAAACAACCTTTGGTGACATTAAAAGTAACGGTGGTAACATTAAGAGTCCAACGGGAATTCCCCTATTAAATGCAGAGGAGAGAGCAGATAGGTGGAAAGAATACATTGAAAGCCTCTATGAGGGTGAAGATTTGTCTGATGTGATAGAAGAAGAAACAGGAGTCGATTTAGAAGAGATAGGGGATCCAGTATTAGAATCGGAATTTAAAAGAGCTTTGGAGGACTTACGGTCAAATAAGGCAGAAGGGATAGATAACATTCCATCAGAATTTCTAAAATCATTGGGGGAAGTGGCAACAAAACGACTATTCACGTTGGTGTGTAGAATATATGAGTCTGGCGATATACCATCTGACTTTCGGAAAAGCATCATCCACACAATTCCGAAGACGGCAAGAGCTGACAAGTGCGAGAATTATCGCACAATCAGCTTAACAGCTCATGCATCGAAGCTGCTTACAAGAATAATATACAGAAGAATGGAAAAGAAAATTGAGAATGCGCTAGGTGACGATCAGTTTGGCTTTAGGAAAAGTAAAGGGACGAGAGAGGCAATTCTGATGTTACGGCTAATAATGGAAGCAAGGCCAAAGAAAAATCAAGACACTTTCATAGGATTTGTTGACCTGGAAAAAGCGTTCGACAATATAAAATGGTGCAAGCTGTTCGAGATTCTGAAAAAAGTAGGGGTAAGCTATAGGGAGAGACGGGTCATATACAATATGTACAACAACCAAGAGGGAACAATAAGAGTGGACGATCAAGAACGAAGTGCTCGTATTAAGAAGGGTGTAAGACAAGGTTGTAGCCTCTCGCCCCTACTCTTCAATCTGTACATCGAGGAAGCAATGATGGAAATAAAAGAAAGGTTCAGGAGTGGAATTAAAATACAAGGTGAAAGGATATCAATGATACGATTCGCTGATGGCATTGCTATCCTGAGTGAAAGTGAAGAAGAATTAAATGATCTGCTGAACGGAATGAACGGTCTAATGAGTACACAGTATGGTTTGAGAGTAAATCGGAGAAAGACGAAGGTAATGAGAAGCAGTAGAAATGAGAACAACGAGAAACTTAACATCAGGATTGATGGTCACTAAGTCAATGAAGTTAAGGAATTCTACTACCTAGGCAGTAAAATAACCAATGACGGACGGAGCAAGGAGGACATCAAAAGCAGACTCGCTATGGCAAAAAAGGCATTTCTGGCCAAGAGAAGTCTACTAACATCAAATACCGGCCTTAATTTGAGGAAGAAATTTCTGAGGGTGTACGTCTGGAGTACAGCACTGTATGGTAGTGAAACATGGACTGTGGGAAAACCGGAACAGAAGAGAATCGAAGCATTTGAGATGTGGTGCTACAGACGAATGTTGAAAATTAGGTGGACTGATAAGGTACGGAACGAGGAGGTTCTACGCAGAATCGGAGAGGAAAGGAATATGTGGAAAACACTGATAAGTCTAGGGACAGGATGATAGGACATCTGCTAAGGCATGAGGGAATGACTTCCATGGAAGTAGAGGGAGCTGTAGAGGGCAAAAACTATAGAGGAAGACAGAGATTGGAATACGTCAAGCAAATAATTGAGGACGTAGGTTGCGAGTGCTACTCTGAGATGAAGAGGTTAGCACAGGAAAGGAATTCGTGGCGGGCCGCATCAAACCAGTCAGAGTCAGTAGACTGATGACAAAAAAAAAAAAAAAAAAAAAAAAAAGCAATATGGAAAGGATACATTGCTGCTCACTACATGAGGAGGCATTGATTCACAGAGAGGTTCGATCAAAGAGACTGTTACAAAACTGAGCCTTAGAGCAAAATTCCTCTTCAGAAATAAGTAACACACACGCATTCACACGAGCACAACTCACACAGACACAACCACTGTCCCTAGGCGCCGGAGCACGACATAGCAGGTCCTACTGTCCAGAGACAATGACCATGTCTGTGTGGACTGTGCTTGTCTGAATATGTGTGTGTTTTCTATTTCTGAAGAAGGACTTTGTCTTGAAACTCAGGATTCAAGCTGTTTTTTCATTGTGCCTGTCTGCAGCTCAATTCCTCGTCTTTGTGATGAGCAGCAATCTGTTCTTCCCATATTGTTATTCCATTATCTGATTTCACACAACGATGTATGTACAATCGAGCATGAACACCATAATAAAATAAACTTTTTAGATCCAATTTAAATACCAAAAAAGAGAAGAAAACTATGGCTGCTACTCCACTTTAAACGACAAAACTCTTATTAAAAAGTTACACCTAAACGGAAGCAAAACAAAATAAAGGCAGCATTACACTAACGAGCAATATGATAACAAAGAAGATCAGTTTACTGTAATACTATACTGGCAAAATAACTTTCCACAAAATTTGAGGTAGTAAACTCATGCATAGGGGACACGGAATACGATTTTCTATTTAGCCAGACGATGTAGGTTTTCTTGGCTCACCTTGATGACTGTCGACACTACTCCTTCAAGTGGCAACCACCACTTCCCTCTACAGCTGATTTAGTGCGCCGCCGTCTGTAATGGTTCCGATTACGATACAATATGTTCTCTTAACTCTCTGTCTCTACGTCTTATTTATTTTCATTTATTTTGTTACTTTACCCAAAATGTTGAAATCTTTCAGACCCTGTCTGAGATGTAAGCAAGACTCCTTAAAGATATTCGTAACAGTAAACTTTGCAATGAGCTTGATAGGTGGTTTTTGCGTAACAATAATAATACTTGTAGTAATTAATAAATGTATTACGGCAAGGTCAGTCTAACTGACTTTGCTGAATGTAGGTCTACACTAAAACTTATACAGTTTTCAGTATTCGCGGTCTGTAAGATGCAGCAACTGTACTGGATGGTTACGTTTTGTTTTTCTATAATGGTCGTACCTTTGTATCGATTTCAGATGCCTGAAAATAGTGACTATGAAGGAGTTTTTTAATAATGCCTATGTTCACTCCATTGTTCTCCTATTGATTTGTGGAACCGTGAATCATTTACGTTCGAAGTGCTATCTCAAATCTGAGTGCACTTTGTTAATCAGTCGTATGTCGTTAATTTTAGATTAAATCTCTTTGTAATGCAAGCAGCTTGCTTACCATAACTGGGCAACTTTTTTCTTTCATCACAGGTAACGTAGGCATCCTGGGATGGTATCCGATGTTGAAATAGTGAATAGGAGAGACCTCTTAAGATCTGTAGCGCGATACCACGCCGTCTGCAGGGTATTCCAGTTGACGCCGTTAAGAGTCGTCATTGAGAAGTGTGAGCTACGGAGAACACTTGCTGGTACGCTGTACGCAGCTTTTGTTCTCGTCATGAAAATAACAATAACAGCGCATGTGGAGAACTGGTTGCAAGCTATGAACGCAAGAAAAAAGGACTCCATTACCTTCGCGTGGTTGGTAGGCTATATGACGATGTACTACGCCACCGCGGCGTTGTCGATCGCCGCAGACCTGTATGCAAACACCTACAAGTACCAGAGGATGCTCAGTCTGTTGTTTTATCGGGACAGTGGCATCAAGGGGTCGCGCCAATTCTCCACTGCGGCAGTGAAGATCTCTTGCAAAGTGGTGTATGCAGGCTCTCTCGCGCAACGTGAAGCTGCTGTGACGTTGAAATGTCTGGGGAGCGAGATGAAATGTACATATATGTTAACACTGTTCTCAAGGTGTATTGTACTTACCGCTGTTGCCAGGTATGTGGGCCTCGTTGTTCTTGTGAGGAGTGACTTACGCCAGCTCAACCAGTGTCTGAGAGTTACAGCCCGAGTGAGATGACAGCGGCGACCACTTGCAGATCGCTACCGGAAGATGAGGAGAGTCTACGCCACACTGTCCAACCTGTCCTAGGAGGTCATTTCGGTCCACCAGATATTTTTAGTTTTATTTATGGTGACAGCGTTGTGCAGTATATCTTGGAATGCAGTTGCTGCTGTTTTATTACAGCAGCAGAAACACCTAGTGGTGAGACATATTTTGCTTTTATCGTGGCAGTCGTCATAGGTGTTAATGGTGTCAGCGGCTTTGAACGCGCTGTCCAGGGAGGCGGCGCAGACAGCTCCTGTCCTGTGCCAGCTACTCCTGGGTTCGACTCTCCGCAGCTCAGAAACGGCAGAGCTGCGTCACTTCTGCCGCCAAGCCCGCAGCCAGAGTCCAACTCATCAGCTTTACGGCATCGTTCCCTTGGATACGCTAATGCTATTGGCCTCATCGTCTTTCGTTACAATTTGAACCATTATTTTGTTAATTTTCTGGGAATCGCTCTGAAAAAATATAATGAACAGTGAACTAAATATTATTACAGCAGTATTGGTGAATTTGGGTTGTCCTGCACTAAAATCCTATAACAGTGTTGCTATGATTACGAACTTGCAGAATACATCGCTATTACATTAATTTTTACCAGAATCTCAGGTAGTTATTAAAAGTCTGTAGTGATGTAAATAATGAGACTTCATTTCTTCAAAATTTTCCCTTGCTTAGTATTGTACATTAGAGCCAAGGCGTACAAAGGTGGACGTATTCAAGTCTCTTGTGCAGTATATCCAGTTATAGTTCGGCCAGCTTCACTCAAAACCAACATGTAACCTCCCATCGCTGAAAACCGTAGGACACAAATCAAAGCTGCTCTACTTTCTTCACTAAGTTAAACTTTCACGCAATTGGTAACTGTTAATAGCAAGACTGAAATGATTTACTTAAACGAAGATATTGCGTGGTTCAATAATTATAACTTTCCTACAGTTTATAAGTTATTTCATTTAAGTGACCCAGTAAAGATTAGAAACAAAAACTCGAATGTTTTTAGAGAGACGATAGAGAAGCTGTGTTCGTCAGAAGAAGACGGAAGGTTGACAAAGAGGTTCAAATGCTACGTGGAAGTACAGCAAACAACAGGATGCGTCAACAGAAGAAGGCCACGGCCCCTAGCTAACGTAGTAAGCGAAGTTTCGTCACTGTCTTCAGGTGGGCGTCAAACATGAGCGACTGCAGCTCAAAGAACCTACGCACAAAAATTATACTAGAGTTAATTTCGGACGTAAACATGACTGCTAGTTGCTTTGATGCATAGAGAAATGGGACCAACACAGTCTTCAACATCACGTCAGTTGGAGAAACCATCATTAAACATAGCGATGCACCGATGAAACTGTATCCATATCGAGACCTCAATCACATTATTGCTTCCCATGACCAGTCCGCCATGTCTCACTCAACCCAAATGAATCATTTCACGTTGTGTCGTGTGAAGATACACATTTCTCGTAAATGATCAACCTATTCAAACAACTGTCATACTGTGTACAGTACTTGTAATCGATCTACACTCATCAAATAAGTTTTGCATCACCTCGTTTCCGAGAGTTCGTGAACCTGTACAGAAAGTTGGAATGGAGATCAACATAAACATCATTTCCGCCTTTTTTATTGCTCATGAGAACCACACATTGCATGTTGTAAAACCAGACAGCGACACCTTCAGAGGTGGTGGCCCAGATTGCTGCACACACCGGTACCTCGAATACCCAGTAGCACGTCTTCTTGCATTATTGCTTCCCTGTATTTATCGTGACATACTATCCACAAGTTCATAAACGCACTGTTGGTCCAGATTGTCCCTCAGCTCAACGGCGATTCTGAGTAGAACCCTCAGAGGGATTGGTGGGTCACCTCGTCCATAAACAGCCATTTTCAATCTATTCCAGGCATGTTCGATAGGGTTAATGTCTGGAGAACATGGTGGCCACTCTAGTCGAGGGAAGTCATTCACAAGACGTGAACGATGGGGGCGCGAATTGTCGTCCGTGAAGACGAATGCCTCGCCAATATGCTGCCGATATGGTTGCACTATCGTTCGGAGGATGGCATTCACGTATCGTACAGCCTTTCGGCGCCTTCCATTACCGCCAGCGGCCCCACATAATGCCACCCCAAGATATCAGGGAATCGTCTGCCCTAGCCGACACGATACCTCAGCGTGTTCGGTTAGAGGCTTAGTTGCCCTCTGTAATAAAAAAAACTGAGTTAATTGACCAACGACGAACTTTAACAGATGTCTTACGACGTCCGCCCCGAGCAGATGCAACGAACGAAAAGGAACAAAATGAGTTTAAAAGAAAGTGGTCAGGGCGACAGAATGTCAATTCTAAGGGCCCGGGGTCGATTCCCAGCTGGGAGGGAGATTTTCTCCGTTCAGAGACTGGGTGTTGTGTTGTCCTAATCATTATCATTATCATTTCATCCCCATCGACGCGCAAGTCGCTGAAGTGGCGTCAGATCGAAAGACTTGCTCCGAACGAACGGTCTGATCGACGGGAGACCCTAGTCACATGAGATTTAATTTTAGCAGGGAATCTCCACCTTGCTGCACTCGTGTCTCTAAGGCGTTCAGCCTTACCAGGTTGCCTCAAAACAGGTCTCCGATGATTGTGTGGTTGAAAGCATATGTGACACTCATCGGTGAAGGGAACGTGATGCCAATCCTGAGCGGTCTATTCGGAATGTTGTTGGGCCCACCTGTAACGCGCTGCTTGGAGTCGTGGTTGCAAAGATGGACCTCGCCATGGACGTCGGGAGTGAAGTTGCGTATCATGCAGCCTATTTCCCACAGTTTAAGTCGTAACAAGACGTCCTGTGGCTGCACGAAAAACATTATTCAACTTGGTGACGTTGTTGTCAGAGTTCTTCCGAGCGATAATCCGTAGGTAGCGGTCATCCACTGCAGTAGTAGCCCTTGAGCAGCCTGAGCGAGGCATGTCATCAACAGTTCCTGTCCCTCTATATCTCCTCCATGTCCGAACAACGTCGCCTTGGTTCACTCCGAGACGCCTGGACAGTTCCCTTGTTGAGAGCCCTTCCTGGCACAAAATAAAAATGAGGACGCGATCGGAATGCGGTATGGAACATGTACCGCATGGTACAACTACAGACAATGCGAGCCGGGTGTCTCCTTCCTGGTGGAATGACTGGAACTGATCGGCTGTCGGAACCCTTCGTCTAATAGGCGCTGCTCATGCATAGTTGTTTAAATCTTTGGCTGAGTTTAATGGCGTCTCTGAACAGTCGAAAGTACTATGTCTGTGGTAAAATATGCACAGGCGACGTCTGTCTTCAGGAGTTCTGGGAACCAGAGTGATGCAAAACTTTTTTTGATGTATGTAGAATCATTGACGATAGCTTCCTGGCAGGAACCCAGAACACATGAAAAGTAAACAAAACTTGTCGACCAGACTCGTCGCCACTTGTGGCTGTGCCCTCTTGTGATGTTTTGTGGTTCCTGGCTGGATGAGGAGAGGGTAGCACGATAGGTGCGTGGACGGTTTCCTGACACTACAACAAAAAATGCACACGTGGTACTTAATTTCCATGATGTCCAATCTGAAGTTCTTTGGTTAACAACAATCAAACATCATGTACTAATTCTTCACTCTTGTCCCTGTCCATATCACACCTATATACTATGACTAACGACTCCCCATAGCAAGCTAAGTTGCGAGACGATGACTAATGCTGTGGAAGACTAGACCACAGTGCGACATATTGAGATGCAATGCCAACTGAGTCTTGATACGACATAACAGAGCAGTGTACCTAGACGAGAGAATGGGACAGCTCTTTTTTATCTGTATTGGGTTTCGATTCCCCCCCCCCCCTCCCCGCAGCTTAGTGCGCCGCTCTTCAGCCTAAACAGAATATTTAAAAACATAATAAGAAGATAATAAACAAGAAAAGCAGGCGATAAAAACTGTGACTTTTTAAATTTTAAAATGGCGGAAATTCAACACTGAACACTCACTTAAACACTGCACTAAAAAGTTGTTACGGAGATGACACACCACAACCTAAGGCAGATGGAGAGGGGGGGGGGGGGGGGACCCGGACAGATGAGGGGAGAAAAGGGGGGCTGACGAGGGAGACAGGTCGGTCGTCGATGGCTGCCTGTATGCACACGGCCCAGGGGGCGTCATCGGCGCGTAACCTGGGGGCGTGTCCTGGTCTCCTCTTCTCATAGGGACGCCTAGTTCAGCGCCTGCTGTACAATGTTTCCTAGTGCCGACCCGTGTGCTGGCGGATTTGAGAGGTGTAGCAATGATAACCGATTCGGTACGAACAACAGCACACAGGAATACTTTTTTGGCGTGACCTGTCTCTGATTAGTGTGCAGCGTTGCAAAAGACTTATTCGCCAGAAGATGTCGCTGTACACAGTTCAGTGCTACCTGGCGCTAGTAAATGCCTTGGCAGCGTGCTGATGTTTGTACAGCGCCAGGTACGCTTAGAGATCTCAAGCAAAGCCAACCATGTGTGAAGTCATTTAACATTTCAGACCTCGTCACATTAGCAAATCGTACGCGGTCACCACATTCTCCCGTCTCTCGGATAGCATAGGAATCCCGTGGCGGAAGAAATGGGCGTCTTTTGACGAGATCCATGAATAGATCCCATTTTGCACTTGCTCATATGACCGGAAGCACTGGTCAGCCAGGCCTTGTGTAACTGTCCAAGAAAGGTGATAGTCAGAATACGACCAGTGACATATTACTTCCCATTTCAACGTTTCCAGGTATGTTTTGACGGGTTTTGCGTCAGTAGATAGAGCACAGTCATGCTGCAAAATTACTTTTCATGTCTGTCGCTGTGCTGTGGCCGTCTGCCTTCCAGTGTTCGGCTCAAACGTGTCAATTGCTTTCGACAAGTATCTCTTGTGGTTGTTTTCACTCGGTGTCAGTCGCTTTGAAAAGCTTCCCACTCCCCTGCCGGTCTCCGACGTCAAAATCATCGTTATTGAAGCTCTGTAACCATTCTCTACAAGTACTTTCACTAATAGGTCCATCACCATATATCTTACTTACTCCTTGCCGTTGCAGCTCGTGTAGGACCTCGCCCTCACTTCTGCTGGCTGCCTTGGCTCTCCATCTTCTGACTCCCATTCTTCTCAGGCCCTCCTCCACGTTGTCTAGCCATATGATCGCTGGTCTGCTCCTTATACGGCCTCCATCTGGATTTCCTTTCAAAACATTCTTGACTGTGCTGATCTCCTCCATTCTTTTCACACGCCTCAATCAACGTCGTTTATTATTCTTATTTCCTTTCCCATCTCTCCAACTACTACCAATCTTTTGCCTTATCTTCCAAGTCTCCGAACCATACATCACCACAGGTCTCACTGCTTTATGCTACACAATCAGCTTCAGATTCCTACTAAGGCTTCTTCCTTTTAATACTTAAATCCATGCAAAGTAACTCCTGTTACCAGCTGCAACTAATGTATGTATTTCTTCTCTCATATCATTATTCTCAGTTATCAGGGGCCCAAGATATTTTAAGCTCTCACAGTGCACATATCCCTTCCCGCTCAAATTAATGCTTATTTCTCCTTCACCATACCTTTTCCTAGTTGTTAATATACACTTGGACATTGACTGATTAATTGTCAGCTACATCTCCACTCCATATGTTTTTAATTTTTTTAAAGTTTCCTCCCAGATCCTGTTTCCTCCTGGATATCAAATCAATATACACTGAAACACCAAAGAAACTCGTTTATGCATATGTGTTCAAATGGAGAGATATGTAAACACTCAGAATACGTCGCTGCGGCCAGAAACGCCTATGTAAGACAACAAGTGTCCGGCGTAGTTGTTAGATCGCTTGCTGCTGCTACAGTGACAGGCTATCAAGTTTTAAGTGATTCTGAACGTGGTGTTATTGTCGCCGCAACAGTGATGGGACGCAGCATCTCCGAAGCTGCGACTAAACAGGGATTATCCTCTACGACAATCTCACGAGCGTACCGTGAATATCAGGAATTCGGCATAACATCAAATATCCGACATCACTGAAGGTGGGAAAACGTCCTGCAAGAATGGGACCAACCACGACTGAAGAGAATCTTTCAGCGTGACAAAAGTGCAACCCTTCCACAAATTTCTCAGATTTCAATGCTGGACCATCAACAAGTCACAGTGTGCGAACCATTCAGCGAAATATCATCGATATGGGCTTTCGTAGCCAAGCCAGTCTGTACCCTTGATGACTGCACGACACAAAGTTTAACGCCTCGCCTGGTCCCGTCAGCACCGAAATTGTACTGTTTATGACTGGAGACACGTTGCCTGGTCGCACGGGTCCTGTTTCAAATTGTATCGAGCAGGTGGACGTGTACAGGTATGGAGATAACCTCATGAAACCTTGGACCCTGCATGTCAGCAGCGGCCTGTTCAAGCTGGTGGAGGTTCTGTAGTGATGCGGGGTCTGTGCAGTTATGTGTTCTTGTCTGATACATCCAGATACGACTCTCATAGGTGACACGTGCGTAAGCATCCTGTCTGATCACCTGCATCCATTCATGTCCATTGTGCATTCCGACGGTCTTGGGCAATTTCGTCAGGACACTGCGACACCCCAAACGTCCAGAACTGCTACAGAGCGGCTTGGCTCTAGGAGCGCTCTACAGAGTTAAAGCACTTGCACTGGCCACCAGAATCTCCAGATATGACTTATTGAGCATACCTGGGATTCCTAGTGACGTGCTGTTCAGAAGAGATCTCCACCTCCTCGTACTAACAAGGATTTATGGGCAGCTGTGCAGGATTCATGGTGTCAGTTCCATCCGGCACTACTTGAGGCATTAGTCAACTCCACGCCTTGTCGTGTTGCGGGACTTGTTTGTGCTGGTGGAGGTCCTACACGATTTTAGGCAGGTGTACGAATTTCTTTCGCTCTTCAGTGCATCTGCACATGCAAGATACATGAGTCAGTGGTCCCCCAGGGTTGCCGCTTTGTGTCTTTCGTATTACCCTCTCCAAGGCGACCTGGAACAGAATAGTGGAGAGCACATTACCATGCCGCAATCCTCTGTTAACTTCAAATAACTTTGATAATGCGCCTTAACCTTTGCTTTAAAAGCTGCTCTCCTCCAGTCATTTGAACTAGTCTTACCAGTTTGTTGGGTACTCCTTCCCCTTCGAGAGTTGATCCGTTTTGATGTTATTGTAAGCTTGTTTGAAATAAATGAACAGCTGGTGGAAATCGATGTTATAAAATCTTTCAAGGATCTTACTGATTAAAAATATCTGATCTGTAGGGGATCTATTAGTTCTGAAACCGCACTGGTAGTCTCCTAGATACTCTTATACATATCTCGTTAGAAGGCCAGCCATGATTTTTCCTAATACATTATATACTATATAGAGCATTGCAGTTCCTCTATAACTCGCAGAGTCGGCTTTGTCATGTTTCTTCTGTATAGGGCAGAGGATTACTGTATTCCATTGTCCAGCCATATTTTCTTTGCACTATACTCAACCCTTATTAGTTTTTCTCCGTCATATGTTCTCATTTATGCTGTAATATTGTCTTCTCCCGGAGTTTTATTGTTTTTAAGAATCTTGATACTACCGTTAACTACGTCAACGTAGGTTCGTCGACTGATACCTGGTACTCTTCTTCTCTGTTTACTTCCTGCTTCAGCTCCTCTACGATACTAGCATCAACCTCACAATCGTTTTCCGATTCTGTATTCAGTACACTAAAATATTCCACCCATCTGTCTAAAATTTGTCTTTTTCTATAATCAGATTTCCCTCCTTATCGTTACAGATAACTGCTCTAATTTCGGGTCCTTTATTTATATCTTTCACCCGCATATAGATTTTCCTTGTTTCCTGAGCAGTCTTTCTCTTTTCTAACTCATCAATCCACCGTTTTTCAAATTCTCTCTTTTTCCTCCTATATTCCTTACGTACTTCTCTTCTCCTGGTAGTCTTTTACAGTAATTCTTGTTCTCCTCTGCAAATTCTTTTTATTGCCTCATTCCTTTCTTCTATCTTGTATCTTCCTCCTACAATCTTCATGAAACCAGACCTGGGATCTCGATTGCTTCTTTCTAGCCTGTATAGTTTCGGCAGTGTCGCTTTCTTCAGTACCCTCTCCTACGAGATATTTCGCTTCGTTAAGTCTGTTTGCTAAAATATTTTTACACTATTGTTCTGTAATTTCAACACTTCTTAACTTGACATCATGAAACCGTGCCACAGTCATTCTACAAAATCACATTTACATGACGGTCGCTGTATTGTGGCCATTTGTCTTCCAGTATTGGGCTCAAATGCATCAATTGCTTTCGAGAACTATATCCTGTGATTGTTTCCGTCGATTCCAATAGCTACGAAAATCTTTTCCATCGCCGTTCCGGTATTCGATGTCAAAATCACCGTTTCTGAAGCACAGAAACCATTCTCTGCAAGTTATTTCTCTAATAGGTAACTCACCATTGATCTTACCCAGTATTTGAAGAGTCTCTGCCGCAGATTTCTTCTCCTAGCAGACGATTAGAACTCTATGATGCCATCACAAACAGACAAATATTCTGATGGCACTAAGTTCACAAATGCATCAGCTTGTTCTATGACACTTACTACCTGCCACCAAAATCACCACTTTCCGCTGCTGCCACTTATTGTAAATGGTGAAAGCAAAGTTTTAGAGCTAATAGATTAGTTAATGAAAGATGAAGAGGAGCATAAGCTATAAAGTTAGACTATACTAATTTTAGGCATGACGTTTAATCGGCCTCTTTCACATATATCATTATTCGAGGGAGCATTGATTATTTCACTTTATACATGATCGATACATTAAACACCAAAACACAAAAATATCCCAGTGTAAGGAGGAGGAGCTAATCCAACAGACTTTCAGTCAAGTTAGTTTGATAACAAAACACAATGTTGACGCAAAAGTAATTAATGGGAAACTGTTTAGAACCGTCACGATAAAAAGCGCGTCAAACAACCACCAATATTGGCCATGTGTCACAGAAACGAATCTTCATTCTTTACCGTACCCAAACAATTATTTGGTCATGTTTTTCTTTTTGTGCACATTTATACACCCAAGTGAGATTTTTTTTCAGCTGTTTCAGGTCTAAGAAAGTATATGTCGGCGTTCCGCAATCCATACCTTTCAGCGTGAAAAGGACGGTACACAGACTATTTAAGGTATATCACATAATACGTATATTCTTTACCTCCATTAGTAGGCGCCCGGTGTCCACCCGGTTGCAAACGTACGGCAATGTATAGCAGCGAAACTTCTAAATGCGCCAAGGGCAACTCGGTTGACCAGTTCAAAAGAACATTGCCTAGCAAGGGACCATTGCTGCATTCACAGAACGTAACAATAAGAGCAGCTGGCGTAGAAGTCTGTAGTGGTGGACGCAGACAAATAGTTCTAGCGAGGTGTGCATGAACGAGACATTAATTCAAGAATTACTGATTACAGTAAACGGGGTACTAAGCGCGTAGGAAGAGTTGTAGCGGTTGTGAGCGTATTCGGGAGAAATCTGTAACTGTTAAGAAATACAGCGTGTAGTAGAAAAGCGGGCCTATTTGAGTACAGCGAAACAGTTAGAGAAATATACTGTAAGAAATTTTCAATCACAACAACGAAACCCTTGCGTATTGCCATTACACGCACCGTTCGTGTTTGGGAAATGATATTTGTAGATGGGCACCATTGTTACGTTGACCCACCGGGCAGTCTTCGCTGTAAATCGTTTATGGGACGTACAAGCAATGATTCAGATTTCAGCGTGAGTGCTGTCATTCAGTTCGGCAATTGTGCACAAGAGTTTATCTTTCGCCCTTTGTTTAAGGGACTCCCAAGAGAAATAGTCTCAGATCGATAAGTCGGGAGGCCTTGAAAGCCACAAAAGTCTCAAATCCTTGAAATGATGTGGGTGCCAAACCCTTTGGGCAGTGCTGCCACTGAAATTTGAGCACAATGAGACGTAGCGCCATGTTGCCGTAACCAGTAGTCATTGGCAGGAAACAGTTCAAGTTGAGGTGCGAGGAATGTGCCAACCATGGCAGCATACCGTTGAGATATGGTTGTGGTCGCGAGTTCATGTTCGTCCTCAAAAAAGAAAGGATCCGTTATGGCCATTGAGGAGATAGTGCAGCAAACTGTGGCTTTCTGGCCGTGTAAGGGGCGTTGATGGAGCTATTGAGGGTTACCCTCGCACCAGTAACGTCCTCTATCCGTTCCTGTGAGTGACAACTTCTGGGCCGTCCTGGCGATTTCAGCTTTAGTGCACTTCCCGTTGCTTCACAGTTTTTCACCCACAACATGATTTCACGTGCCGACGGTAAAGCATCACTCCGTCTAACGCCGAATTGACGGCGGTATTCCCGCCTAGCAGCAGCGACACACAGCCACCGCCCTCGTGAGAGGCGTTCACAGCCACAGCACGCCCAGGCCCTCTCCACTGCTCCATCTCGGCAAATGGTGGACCTGTCTGGAACGTGTGACTGGTATTAAGTGTCGCCAATAATAGCATTCCACTCTTAGAGAGTAATTAAAATAGTTCATTTTTCTGCCTCATCCTGCCTCATGGAGAGTTTGGACCAATACTGTAGCTACCGCAAAAGTCTACTGAATGAAAATACTGCTATCTTGCATCGCTAACTCGCTTAAAGTGGGACCCAAATATATAAGTAATTTTCGTGGATGTCTTTGCTTTGTATTACTTCGTTGGAACCCACTGTAATCGCTACTGAGTGAACGTTAATTTGTGATTTTGTATTATAAACCGTTCTTCGTAAAAAAAGAGAATAATTTGAAATATTTTTTGAATTTGTATAACGCAGTGAAACAAAGTTCACGCATTACACCTTCAGTTGCGGACAGCAAATGAAAATATGAACCTGAAGCGATGCTAGTGGTCCGGCATTAATGTATGCTGATCTCGGAGAAGAATAATCTGGCAACAAAATTGTGATCGAGAGAACAGGTCCAAGCGAGTCAACCACAGAACACACGACAACGCTAACGATATGCGTCGTGCAGTTATTACTCCACCACTCGTGCATTGATTTACTGAAAGGGCTCGGTATGCATTAATTATTCCATCAGAAAATGTGGGAAATAACGAAAGCAAGAAAGTGAGTGCGAGAAACGTGTGCTCAGACCGATCGAGGTGGCGCAGTGGTTGGCACTCTGGACTCGCATTCAGGAGGACGACGGTTCAAACCCTTGTCCGGTCACCGTGATTTATGATTTCCGTGATTTCTCTAAACCGCTTCGGGAAACTGGCGGATGGTTCCTTTGAAAGATCACGGCCGACTTACTTCATCCTTTCCTAATCCGATGGGACCGATGACCTCTCCCTTTGGTCCCCTCACCCAAACCAACCGATCATCCTGTGCCCAGCTTAAACAGGTAGTGCGCGACCTTCTTATAAATACGATGAACCTGTTACTGCGGCGTATACTGTTACAAGGCACACATAATTTTGTCTTGAAGTGACTTGTGTATCGTAGATATGAATATCGGATATTCCATCCCGTTAGAGGAGCTAAAATATATTACACTTCAGACACTCGCTTCCCAAATCTTTAATAGGTTGGTTTGTTTTGCTGAGGAACTGCTCCCACTCCTAGTGTTTAATGGGGCCATTATTTCACCGAAGTGTCAGTTTGTTTTTAAAGAAAGTACGTTCTTACTGATCAGGATTTTCAATTGAGACAGAAGTGTCCTTTCGCTAATCTATCATGGAAACCATTTGCTAGATCTTTTACTTAGCTTTCACGTGTTCTTTCACATGAGGAATTCGGTGTTTACTTTGTAAACTCGCACAACAGGTGGTTAACTAACGTATTACTAGTTTGCAGTTTTGACACTTGTACGTGATAGAAGTGACATTCATCAAAACGTCCTGCAATTTCGACGAAGTCGTAAGAAGGGAAATCCAAAAATATTTCATCAGTGCTACTAGTAACGTACACGCACAAGCATGGCTCATTTAAAAGATCAAGAGAGAAAAATTACAAGTAAGTATTATTACTCTTAGTCACATATTTGATATCGGCGATGCTGTTCTGTAATGTAAAAAGGTTTGATAAATACATAAGAAAATTAATATAGTTTTAAACTTGCCACGAAACAATTAAAAAATTTGACTTTAAAATACGTATGCTTCAACAGATATTAAATTATTCAATACAGCAGTGACGTTTAGTATTGCAGAGTTCTAAATTTAAGGATCTGTGGTTTAGCAATGGGGAGAAGTACGGTAGTAGAATAGTATGTAGTGTGCTTTCTGGGTTCTATATCTGAATAATTACTTGTCACATTAACAATCCATAGAAAGTAAACTAATTTGTTTCCATAACAAGTAATTTACCTTATTCCTCTTGATCCTCTTAGATTCTAAATACTTTTTTTTTCATAGAAGTAACCCCCTCTGCCCCCCCCCCCAACTCCCCCAAAAAAGTAATAATTACTTAAAGAATCAGCCTCACATGCATGAAACATCTTCAACATTACTTTACAAATGCATAAATATTTGACGTATTGTGCTAAACACTTAATGTAAGAATACTCATATACTTCTTAATAATTACAATTTGGCAGCATTTTAAACTGCCTAAATACGTCAATAATTATAATGAATATTCATAATCAATTTTTTGTTGGCCCTGGAAACCGCTGAATAGGCAGACTGCAACTGGGCCCAGTGACCTTTTGATGTTTTGTAATAAAGATTTGGAAAAAAAGAATACATTGATATGAAAGTAGCTAGGATGATTGCAGGTACTAGTAGATGGGAACAATGACAGGAGGGTGTCCACAATGAGGAAATCAAAGAAAAACTGGGAATGAACTCTTTAGATGTAGCAGTCAGGGCGAACAGGCTTAGATGGTGGGGTCATGTTACACGCATGGGAGAAGCAAGGTTACCCAAGAGACTCATGGGTTCAGCAGTAGAGGTTAGGAGGAGTCGGGGCAGACCAAGGAGAAGGTACCTGGATTCGGTTAAGAATGACTTTGAAGTAATAGGCTTAACATCAGAAAAGGCACCAATGTTAGCACTGAATAGGGGATCATGGAGGAATTTTATAAGGGGGACTATGCTCCAGACTGAACGCTGAAAGGCATAATCAGTCTTAAATGATGATGATGATGATTGATAACTGTATCTTAATATATCACATGTTATATGAGAATTTTATCATGCAATATATGTGGTATCTTAGAGCCGAAGTAATTGACTAAAAATAGCCAACAAGTAAATAATAATACAAAATTGTTGTAACAGTCGTCGCTATGTGATCCAGTGACAGGTTCTCACTGCATTCATCCAAAGTGCTAACTCCCTACCTGTTAGTTTCCTGCCAACTGTGCTTCTCTTATGAGATGAATATGAGACTACATGGTGCTACATAGCCGTTAGATAATTAATTCCAAGAGTATGAAGCAGATAAAATAGAACATTAACACCAAAGGGTATGAAAAAATACGAAAAATTGAAATAGACAAACAAATAAATTATGGAGCACAATAGAAACGTGTGGCTTTTAGTCTTCTGTATTGATTCGACAGTTCCTCCAGTGGCTACTAAAATGACAGCTACCATAATAGATAATACTTCCTTAAAATATGACTCCTTCCTACAACATGTCATTTTAAGACCACTTCTTTTTTCATGTCCTAATCAATGTGTTTCACTTTCATTACGAACGTACAATAGAGTGACAGCCCAAACCTTCTGCGTCGTTTCTCACAGACGCAAGATATTTATCTGTCACCTCCCAAATATTAATTCAGCGACACGAATTACCGAGGAAGGCACAGTAAGAACTCTCAGGCGTAACTGCCAAGGCCAGTGAACTACATGCTCTTGGGAAACAGGTTAGTGCTTTACATAATAGTAATCCATTAGATAATAGTAATCCATAACAAATAACTGTCATCCACGTACTTTATAATTTAGTACCGAAGAAATAAATCTACACCAATGTTCATTAAAGCTGCAAGACTTTGATCTTCAGCTAATTTGCCATTCATTGCATGTCGCGTTGAAGTGCTCTACACGCTTTACACGCAGATGGTTTGCATGTCAGTGCAAAAGCACGACGTGGATAGGAATAATGCAAATTAGATATCGAATATAACTGAAGAACAAGCATGCAGTTGCTCGTTCATATACCGTATTACCACGTTATTTGTTTCTGAGATGCCTGTGTTACGCCTCGTGTAAAAAGGAGAAATGCCAGTACCTGTTGAATGTCGACAGCATCAGAATCTTGGTTTATCAAGACTGCATCTTACTGTTCCAGAATACTGCTGTTGGCGTTATTCGGAATCCCTCGATCGTCATGGGAAGATGGAGCTGATAGTATCAGTAGATTCATATCCGACATGTTGCAGGGTATCCTCGACAGTAGGAGGGCGCTGCGGTTTCAGGGAGCAGATAAACCGGTAGGCTGGGAAAACCCAGGTGCACTTGATCACTGGAGAGGAACGTGACGTTCTAGCCACCATGGTGGAAACGAGAGACTACTAACACTTGCTAAATAGATCAATATCCTCTAAACCCTGATCCAAGAAAGCTACAACATAACTAAACACATTTACAGAAGGGGAAAGACGAATGTGAGCTTGTAAACATGCCCTCCAGAATACATGCAGTTTCTGATTTATGACTTATCTAAGTTTTGCAAATAACATGAAATTTAAAAATTAATACTTGTATATTATCAACGACCTAGGCGAGATAGACAAACTATATCTCAATGAATGAACTAAGCAATCGTTTCTGTGAGGCAGGTTTACGACACCTCTCGCAGGCGAGGAAGCACGGCGTGGGAGGTGTTATGAACAACTAATGTGGAGATGTATGTGGAGTAATTAGGCACAACACTGTGTGCTGATGTGCTATGAAAAACCTGTAAATTTCAGTTACAATAATGCCTAACAACTCAAGGGGGGGGGGGGGTGAGGTGTCGAAGAGAGTTAGAAATAGCTGATGTTATAATTGTTAAGGAACATTCCACTCGTCCGTTCCTGAGAGACTACGTCAGAGGCACAGGAAAAGGAGTGTAAATAAGGAAGCACAGCGGCTCAAGGCTGTCTGTGCCTGAGGCCGGAGACAATGACGATTGTTTAAGTTGCAAGCCAACCATGACGTCCATTTGGTGATGATTTTCGGCAATCCACTGGCCCATTGAATCAACTGCGAAGCCAGACGGTATCGACTCGCCACACCTGTGGTGGTGCAGGCCTGACACTTTTCACTGCACAGGTGCTGGGAGGAGCAGGTGGGCGTATGGCCCCCACTCTCTGGGTGACATCGTCCGACGGACTGCAACGGTGCATCTGGGGCGTGATCTCGGTGCCTCCCAGGTCTGAGGTTGTTCTGAACCACTCAGCGAGCAGCTGTTGGCGGCCGTCTAGAGTTGCAGCGACGGCTGCTAGCTGTTACACTTTGGCACTCTACATGGTGACCACAAGCAGCGTTTGAGGGAATAGCCAGCCGTGCTCTGGAAGGCGGGTGCAGGCTGCTGTCTCAGCCGACTAACGCTGCCAGCCACGGCGCACGGGCAGTGGCAGGAGTGCTTACGTCACGGGGGTGGAGCGGCCGGGTGTCATGGCAGCAGATGCTGGCACTGGTGTTTGCGCTGACACGCGTACACAGCCGTGCTGCTGTCACCTTGATCAGCAGAGGCACTGTGTTTTCTTTGGCGGAATAAAAGTCAGTGTCACGCTGGTCTGTGTATTTCTGCACACCCTGGCGTGATTCACGCCTCTCTCCCACACCACATCTCTCAGCCATCCCGGTACGTTCGGTCCCCTGCGGCTGGGGGATCGTAACAAGTTTTTTGCTCGATCGAACAGTTCACGAATATACTGCCGGTTCATAGTGTCCTGCGAGCACAATATTTCAGCGGTCAGACATGTCGCCATCGTCAGTCACGCTGATGAACTGAGCTCCTGAGGGTGTGGGGCTGTCTTATATCCCCTGCCGTTCCCTCCGGGGTGTCCGCCGGCGGCAGAGCGTCGGCACTCGCGGAGACGCTAGCGTCGGCGTCTGTGATGGCGTTGACACAGCTACTCTGCCCACCACGGTCGCCAGATCGTTTCATTTGCTAACAGTTAAACTCAGTGCTGGCTCCCGAGTCTTACTTAAATTAAAGCCGCAATCTCGATTGATGTGATCGTCCCTGGTGCGAATTTCTGAAGCCTCTCTAACAGCGCTGTACCAGTGTTTGGATGTCTACGCCAAGAACCTGGTACGCTCGTACTCCTTTGCGTGATTCTCGGACAAGCTGTGCTCTGCGACCACTAACCTGTTGACATATATCACTGCAGTGTGTCTCTGGTGTTCTCGGCAACGATCTTTGACGGTGCGCACTGTCTGTCCAATATATACTTTTCCACACTGACACGGAATCTGGCATACGTCGGCTTTCCGCAAACCGAGATCATCTTTGACGGTTCCCACTAATGTTCGTGTTTTATTGGGAGGGCGGAAGACAGTTTCTACTGTGTGATTCAATATGCGTCTGATTTTTCCCATGGTGCACCAATATGCAGTATAAGAGTTGTAGCTGCCTCTTTCACCGTAACTTCTTCCGTCCCCACAACTTGTCGTGTTGTGGTAGGGCGGAGAGCACGCCTAATATGCCATTCTGAGTAACGGTTTTTTCGGAATAGAGTTTTGTGGTGTTCCATTACCTGTGATAGATTCTCTGCGTCTGAGATCGTGCGCACCCTGTGTACTAATGCTTTTAGTACCGCATTCCTTTGTGAAGGTGGTAGCTCTCTGCATTCAAATATACTCGAAGTACTGTATATACAAATTCGTCACCACAGGGTACAGTGGGCTGCTCACTGTGATTCCTTCCGTTTGTTCACAGTATTCTTCATTACACACAAAATACTTGGAAGTAAGAAAACGTCTGAGAAGGTCGGTGGTCTTTTCGTAAAATTTCTGATCAATAAGCGCTGTAACCTCTCGTAGAGGCATCCTATTATATAAGGAAACGAAGTTAAAATTCACCACGATGTCTGAGTATTTCACGCTGAAGTTGTGAAGGCGGTTTACAAAATCCACAGAATTGTGAATGTGAAGAGGGCATTTATCCACATAAGGTGTGAGCTTTTCCGTCAGGTATTTCGACAGAAAATATGTAGGGGCCCTAATATTGCTGACAATGGAACGCAATGGCATCCCATCACTGTGGACTTTACGGAGTCCATAAAGACTTTGCGGTACAAATCCTAGAGGTAACAGTTTCTTGGCGACCACGTCTGGTAAATCCGCGTCCTTCAGAAGAGCCTGTTCTCCACCTCCTTTGTCGAGTCATTGTTGATCTTCCGGCAGAAGCAGTCATCTAATAGGGTCTGCATCTTCTCAGTGTTGTCCTTGTGGAAAAGAACAACAGTAGCGATGCCTCTGTCGGCGTGTAAGACGACAATCTCATGGCAGTCTCTCTGGTCTCGAGTAGCTACCCTTCCTCTGCTGTTAACGTTCCAGTGCGTGGGCTTATTCTCGCCAGAGCTCGCCAAGCTTCGCGGTGTACTTGTGCAGCTGCTTCAGGCGGTAGTCGCGCCGCAACCAGTTCAACTGCGCTGATGGTGACGGCGACCTGTGTGAACTTAGCGGCGGCAGCAAAGTTAAGTCCCTTCTCCAGAACTGAAAAACCGCGTCTTCACTCAGCTCCGTGTCAGTCGGATTGATGAACGTCTTACACTGTGCCTCCAGTAGGGTTTGTGAGAAAGACCATAGAATTTCGATATTCGACGTCCTGTAGCCTTCCTATAGAATCACCTGTGACGCATGTGACACCATGATAATAACATAATTAAGACCTTTGCCCTCAATGGGGCAACACTATTTTCATTGATTCAATACAAATATGTGCTTTCCACCGGTTATTCCCACAAGGAATTACTTGTATAATTTAGTAATTTTCCAGAGATTAAGCTTTCGATTGGCCTGTTTATCCTCCAGTCTGTTTATCAGAGCAGAAATTCATTGATTAGCTCGGTAAACTTAAGATACGGCATTCACTTGACAACAAGCACCAGTATTAATCCAGTTACTAAGTTCAATCAGTTTTCGTAGATGCCTATCACTGAGAAACTTCTGTCAGTATTGTCTAACTAATAATTCATTTAGTAGGTTAATATGCATGCGTCTGCAAGAACCATCAGTATTAACAGAGTTACTACATTAAGTCATTATTCTAGGTAGTTGCTTCTCACTTATCAGCTCCTGTCAAGATTGTTTAAATAATAATTCAGTTTGTAGGTTCGTATGAATACTTCTGAATGCGTTCTAGTCGTACTACGCAATAACAAATTCTAACTGCTCGCATCCAAAGTGCCATCCCTCCGCTAGTCAGTTAACGACAAATAGCCTGTACACAAGAAGGGGTGCTCCTGTGCCCTTGGATACGTCCACAATGCCGTAAGCAGTTTCTGTTTCCTTGTGCAACTTTCTTTCTGTAGTGACTTTTTTCTGAACCCAACCACTCGCAGTTTATTAAATAATTGATGATTAACATCGAGGATCTCAGGTAGGCTTGAACAAAATGATCTGCAGAAATTGCACAAACAAATAAATTGTGAAGTTAAGAAAATCTAAAAGATAAAATGTAATTTTTTGGCATACGTCTGAATTCCCTTTCATCACATTAAGCGTTAATGTGTTTTATTCTGAATTGGAAAGAAAGTCCGTATCGATTCCATGTTACCTTAGACAGGATATTAAAATGGCTGTCGCTTGTACACAAATAACCACCTACCACCGCCACGTCTGTCTCAGGCCAATCCCTTGTTCATGAATTTATTTCCTTCTCCTTGTTGTTTAAGTTTGTAAAGCTGCTGAGACATAGCTCTAGTCATCCAAGCATTTTCCTTTTTTTTCGGTTAAACAGGTAAGTATCTTTCAGACAAACTAATGTATGAGAATAATGGCACCCGTTCGCGTTGAATTTTAATACATAAGAAATGTTTGTACGCTGCTGCATATTAAAATTGAAACAACACGAACATGAAGATGGCATGCAATAAACGACCATTTGGCATGAAGTGTACTTGTACCATAGACTTGGCTATGCAACTAGCTATCCTTTCAGCAGAACCACCCAGAATAGGTAAAACTAAGGGCACTACATTCTGTATGCAAAGAAAGGTTACATAGCGCATTTCTCATTCATAAATTGTCTTTGAATGTTGGTTGTCGTAAGTTATTTTAGAAGGACCAACAAATTTTGGAGTTCGACTGCAGCAGTATCGTAACCTATCGTGTCTGCAGTCTATCACTCCACAATGTTGCTGCACGCATCGATTGGCATCGAACGACTGCCGGGTAAATATGAAACTGATAGCTTCGGAAGGGCTATACTCAACACCACGGATCTCAATGGTCACAGGCAACTGGATTCCGAGAGAACCGTCTCGTCCCTACAACATCGTATAGTAACATGAGTTACCATGAGTCAGGAAATGATTGCGTTGAGTCAGGAAATGCTTGCTTGCAGCAAGCACAGTGCGACGACCTGTGGACCGCCACGGAGTATCGGCACGACGACGATTCTTGGAGGAGCAGAGGGAGGCTCACCAGCAGACGTATGGAGACAAGAGTGGGACCACGGCATCTCTCCAGACGACTTTCTGTTCCACTTATAGTGTCACGAAAGACGTGTCCGTGTGTGGACGATGCTGTCACTGCACGCAGCACACGGCGTATTGTTATGGGGTGTTGCTGGTACTGTACACGATAATTTCTGGTTCGCATAGTCGATAAGATGAAGAACAATTATTATATTTTTGCTCGGGCCGATGGCCCCATGACATCATGCTGAAACAAGACACTACGAAGCTACAGGCTGCCAGTCCTGCCATGACCTGCCTTGACACTGCTGATATTCAACCCTTACCATAAAGTGCAGATGTGTCATCCAGTGAAACTATCTAGTAATAAGTTCCCTAGACACTGGCATTCCGTCATCAGTAAGTAACCGCTGTGGTAATGAATTCCAGCATAGAGTAGAAGCACAATGATATGTCGTAACCATACCTGTATCAAACTCTATTTCGACACCATACCCCGCGTGTTTAGAGACTTTGTTACCGCCAGAGGTGGAAGCTCAAAGTTCTAATTATCAAACTTTTTTGTGCCACGGTTTCTTTGTACCTTTTATGGGAGAGATAATGTCTGTCGCCATCATTTCTTGACGCAGGAAGGTTCAGAATAGCAGGAGAGAGGAGGGCGCTTGGACTTCCTGTGGCTGGAAGCTTTGGATGGCCTGGGCTAACGAAGCAAAAATCACAATACAGGCGTTGTTATATATAACGTTACTGCTCATTGCTTCCACCACGGCCAAACACTGATGACACAGCAGAAGTAAAGGAGCCAGGCTGTAATAACGCTTACCTGAGTTAGCACATGTCCTAGCCCAAAACTTGGCTATTATCTGTCCTGTCTGACAAGATATGCTGGCTCAGCAAACCTTTCTTGGGGAAAACCCCAGATAATTTTGGCCATGCAGTATCAGCCACTGCCAGCAGAGTTGGAGAAATGCTCCATGCCTCTCACCGTCATGGTATGGTTCATCTATCTGCCGCTGCTAGACGTGGCCTCCAACCAGCTGCTACTAGCAGGACCTAGGCTTGATGCTGCTGAGTGTCGAACTGTTGCCTGCAGCCTGGGGAGCACTCACTGGCTCACTCCGTAGAGATGTTGCACCCCTATTGCACGCTGTCTTGTACCGTCTTGTGGCGACACACTCTAGTAGGCCATTGTCGCTCCTGTCCACACTGGGATACCTCAGCACACTCACAGCATCGTGCCTGCTTCTCCTCGCCTCCAGAGGAGCGTGATCGCGGCCCAGGGGCCTGACTTGGCAGTTCTCCGCCTGCCCGAGTACTGACGCCGTGACACCTCACCTCAGCCTGCCACTGGTGTAAACTGTCGAGTCTGTGCAGGCTGCTTACTGAGTTCACCACGTTACTAATACTCTGAGGCCGACGTCTGACACACGCCGCTGATGGCAAAAACACAAATGCTGTAACTAATGGAATAAATAAATTAATGTTTCTTTCACATTTCCCTCACTTAAAAGATGGACTTTACTAGGTGGACTGGACATTTATTTGCGTATGGTTTCAGAGTGAATGGAAATTTCATGTTACGAGAGTGAAGCACATGTGTGGAATAGCAGACTCGCGACAGTAACAGCGGCATCTCTGAATTTACTAATCTTTGGCTCAGTTATAGAGCGGAGAGTAGTCGTGTGTCGGACATGGAATGAGTTTAGGTAACATTCGTTTAATTCATTTCAATTTGCGTAAGAGTAAAAGTATTGAATCATATGAGTTTTGCGAAGAATGTAAAGCTTCTGGTTTCCTGACAGTTTTTTTGTTCTTGTGAAATACAAGTTTAAAATAGAGCATTGTCATTATAATGAACGAATTATAATTTTCATTTCAAGTAAGAAGATTTTTTAGTATTGGGAAATCATCCAAATATTTGTCCCAGTAGTTTAGTTTTACTTTAGCATATTTCTGCTGGTGCGATTTCTTCATGCTGTGCTGTTGCTGCTGATTATGCTATAATCTTTTTAGGTGAGAACGATCTATTCACAGCAAATAACTTTCACACTTACTAACTGGTATGCACTTGGCTCCAGTTCTGCTGCGTGGCCAAACTGCACTCAGTATTGCCATAATCGGCAGTGGTGTAGCTGAGTAGAAGCGCCGTACTGAAGCTGTGCTGCAGTCTGCCTGTCCTCAGACAATGAAAAAATTCAATCATGTTTTCCTATGCGTACTGTATACGTACTGTCGCACTATAAACAAATTAAATATTTTCATATGCTTTGTGTTACTCTATTTTTAATGTCCAGCAGTACACTTTTCGCACTTGGTGTATGCTCATGATACAATGAGTTCTTAATATCTAATAAGACTTAATCTTACTATCTTCACTACCTCACTACATTATTGTGGCTTGTGAGTTTCTCTGACACTTTCAGTGAGATACAGTTATTACTAAAACTCTTAGCACGTTTTAACATAGGAGAACAGTTACTATCAGTCGACATATTACTAGTTTCAGATCCTCCACTCGTGGAAACAACGCTCATACTCACTACAGCTGGTAGGGAGGTACTTGATTTAAGCACCATCCCAGTGCCTCACTGCAGTTGGCATGAGGGGTGCTGGAGCCGCCGTCACAACTGATGATATGAGTATTTTTTGGCGAATACAGGCGGAAGGAACAACGTACACCGTCACCATTACAGTAGAGTCTGTCCTCAGGCTGTTCATTCCCATTCTCGTGGGGACAGCGAAACGCCTCGCTTGGCATTTGAATTTGTGTGTAGCTTCCCGTAGAATGCCAGAGTCACTTGTAGAAGTGGCTCAACTTCGGGGAATACAGAGGAGGACTACGGAGGAATGCGACCACTATGGCGTGCACAATCTAAACTGTTATTCCACAGAGCCTCCTGTGCATAATTGGCCCCGGCGATGTGCTGTACGTTTTCTACGTATCGTCACAATGCTAGGCAGCCATTTGAGTCCAACAGGCTTATGATCAGACACAAGAATTAGAAGTAGTGTTTCAGTGTTACCATCCGACATATTTACCTTTTCCCCTTTCGTTTTTTGTTTTCTTTGCTGTATAAAAACCACTCAGTTTATGAGTGAAGAACACACTCAGAAAGCAGATCAGTTCTTATAGCAATAGGTAGGTCATCAGAGAACAGATAATACATATATGCATAGAGAGTTTAGGGCGGTAGAAGAGGATATAATTTACTCTTTTAGACTGCTTCCATGTAGATTCAGCTATCGCTGAATTGGTTAATCGTCTTCTGGAGAGACAGGAGAGGATAATATATCAACAACGCCAAAGACGGGATTCTGGACAGATGAGCAATTATTACAGAGCATCACGTTCCGTTAACAGGATGGCTTAAGAAACTGGGTTTGAGTAACTCAAGAAGGGTCTGGTACAGATGATACTGTTAGATTCTATTGAAAATATTTCAATGTCGTATTATTCCTCTCATCATTGGCTAATAAGCTTGTTATAAGCGTTCCAAGCCCACATCCCATAGACTTCTCTCTTCCCCTCTCTTTATTTGGTCTGTTCATTACATTCACCAGTTGCCCATATTACATAGTAACCCATGCAATTACTAACTTGCAGAACATTTCTGTTTGTATACTCAAATACACTCCTGGAAATGGAAAAAAGAACACATTGACACCGGTGTGTCAGACCCACCATACTTGCTCCGGACACTGCGAGAGGGCTGTACAAGCAATGATCACACGCACGGCACAGCGGACACACCAGGAACCGCGGTGTTGGCCGTCGAATGGCGCTAGCTGCGCAGCATTTGTGCACCGCCGCCGTCAGTGTCAGCCAGTTTGCCGTGGCATACGGAGCTCCATCGCAGTCTTTAACACTGGTAGCATGCCGCGACAGCGTGGACGTGAACCGTATGTGCAGTTGACGGACTTTGAGCGAGGGCGTATAGTGGGCATGCGGGAGGCCGGGTGGACGTACCGCCGAATTGCTCAACACGTGGGGCGTGAGGTCTCCACAGTACATCGAAGTTGTCGCCAGTGGTCGGCGGAAGGTGCACGTGCCCGTCGACCTGGGACCGGACCGCAGCGACGCACGGATGCACGCCAAGACCGTAGGATCCTACGCAGTGCCGTAGGGGACCGCACCGCCACTTCCCAGCAAATTAGGGACACAGTTGCTCCTGGGGTATCGGCGAGGACCATTCGCAACCGTCTCCATGAAGCTGGGCTACGGTCCCGCACACCGTTAGGCCGTCTTCCGCTCACGCCCCAACATCGTGCAGCCCGCCTCCAGTGGTGTCGCGACAGGCGTGAATGGAGGGACGAATGGAGACGTGTCGTCTTCAGCGATGAGAGTCGCTTCTGCCTTGGTGCCAATGATGGTCGTATGCGTGTTTGGCGCCGTGCAGGTGAGCGCCACAATCAGGACTGCATACGACCGAGGCACACAGGGCCAACACCCGGCATCATGGTGTGGGGAGCGATCTCCTACACTGGCCGTACACCACTGGTGATCGTCGAGGGGACACTGAATAGTGCACGGTACATCCAAACCGTCATCGAACCCATCGTTCTACCATTCCTAGACCGGCAAGGGAACTTGCTGTTCCAACAGGACAATGCACGTCCGCATGTATCCCGTGCCACCCAACGTGCTCTGGAAGGTGTAAGTCAAGTACCCTGGCCAGCAAGATCTCCGGATCTGTCCCCCATTGAGCATGTTTGGGACTGGATGAAGCGTCGTCTCACGCGGTCTGCACGTCCAGCACGAACGCTGGTCCAACTGAGGCGCCAGGTGGAAATGGCATGGCAAGCCGTTCCACAGGACTACATCCAGCATCTCTACGATCGTCTCCATAGGAGAATAGCAGCCTGCATTGCTGCGAAAGGTGGATATACACTGTACTAGTGCCGACATTGTGCATGCTCTGTTGCCTGTGTCTATGTGCCTGTGGTTCTGTCAGTGTGATCATGTGATGTATCTGACCCCAGGAATGTGTCAATAAAGTTTCCCCTTCCTGGGACAATGAATTCACGGTGTTCTTATTTCAATTTCCAGGAGTGTAGTTTCATATTTGAATATAACTTAGAATCCGAAAGCCAGTTCATAACGAACTAATAAGTATTATTGGGGAACATTAATACTTTTATTCAAATTTTTAAGGAAAATATATATTTTACATGGTGTAAGAGCACTTAAAACCATCTCACTCGCCATTATACTCAAGAAAATCTTGTACTCTGCGGGCTTTTAAAGTTGTTCAGAGTTGAAATATTAAAAGTATTGGCTATTTTCGTTGTCTAATGGGTGGGATACGTAGTTTCCGCATTACATACCAAATAATGCTGAGTCTAGAGTATACAATATGAATACACGTATCAATCGAATGGTCGAAGATTCCTATCACTCGGCAACTGCGTGTTGTGAATGTAACATAGAAATTTATAAATGAAAGATAGCTATTAAATAAAATTTGCAGGTTCTATTTTAACGACTTTAAATGTTGAATACGATAGCAGAAATACTTTTAAGAATGCCGTTTATTTCTGCGAAACACTTACTGATGTCGATGGTCTAGCAATTAAATAAAATATAAGTTGAATAACAGTGAAACAATAGACTTCTACTTCATGTAATTATGAACAACAACATAGCTCACGAGATATTCACTTCTAAACGCTTAGTACGTCTTAACTGCAGAAGCCATGGAAATCTCACAAGTGCACAAATCGGCACTAGGAAATATTTCTGCCTCCCGTGACCACGCGCAAACTTCTCAACACTTTTCAAGTATTTCACGCGACCCTCCGCCGCGCCTTCCCGTCCAGAGCCCCCTCCTGTCCTGTGCGACCTGACGCTCCTCCCCCACTGCCCTACAGTCTCTGCATTGTCTTCAGTAGTCGCCTACCATTGTAACGAGAGCTGTGACTAGTTAGAGCGCTCCCGCCATGTCTCCAAAGCCAATGCACAGCCACAAAAATATTGAAACACGTATGAGATACTGGATTTACATTTAAATAACTTCAAATTAAATAAAATTCCTATGGCTGGACCATAAACACGCTCTAACAGACATTATTAATTACATAAACAAAATAAATGACCACACATCAAAGGAATAGAAGCAAAAGTAGGCCAGTAGCCTAATATCTCTGTGCCTTCTGAAACACAGTACATATCTGACGAATTTCATCATGAATAGTATAAATCAGATATAAACAAAGATATAGACTAATAAACATATATTTATAAGCATGCTGCTATCGTTTTTTCATGTAACTGTGGAGTACTTATGGCCTGACGTTATCAATAGTAATCGGCCAATTTGACCTCCAATAACTCATGTACTATTCACGTTACACGCATGTAATTCATACCAATTTAGGTTTACACAAATAGCTTCCTAAAGACACGTTGATCGACAAAATCGGATGAACCGTTTAGATTTTGGAAATTCGTTGCTGGGTGTTACTTGTATAATTTACCATCAGATACTAAACTTCAAACTAATAGCGATATTGAAAATCTGATTACACCATCAAAATTGTCGTGAAAATAATGGTAACGTACATATTTCTGTTTTAGGTATCATGATTCCTCTAGCTACTATTAATTTCTACATGAACTGTGAAATGTCTGCCATTATGGTTTCACAGAGTCCGCCATCTTTGGCACTCCTGGCATACAAATCTCCTTCATCAACACAAAGCACCTTCCTCGACACAGCGTCAACATGGAATTCCCAGCCACGCGGTCGGCCTCGACCACGTGCTGGGGCTACCCCACTTGCTCCAGCTACGGTTCGGCCCCACGCTGTTGCTGACGATCCCCGGCTTGCTGAGCAGCCTGTGTGGCCACGCCAACTCCGAACTTAATATATTTACAGGGCGCCACATCTCACCCATTACCTCACAAAATTCTCACATCAATACTATTCCTCAAGAATACTGCATTATTTAACACTTGTTGCATCTATAGTAATAATATTCATATTGCGAAACAGCTGAGTGCAAGTCTCTCAAATCCAATGGCACCTTCAATATCCAGAAGATAATCCATCCAATTACTAACCACGACTGACACTACTGAACTTTCTTGATTGTGTGAGATCTGATGTGGCAAGACCATTGGATATACTCGTACAGAATAAAGTAGCTAGAAACGTGACTAATGCCTCACTCATGCAAAAAAAAGTCATTAAAACGTGAAAAATACCCAAAGAGAACACATGGAAACAACCTAGTTACAAAAAGAAACGCAGACACTAGATATGTTATGCTAAATACCTCATCAGAAAATACAATATCTCCACACATCCACACACTGAGGTCTGCACTTGACCCTGCATAAATTCTGTAGATTCTAAGACTAGTGTTTAATTTCCAATTAACATTGAGGTCATTAGAGACAGTCATCTAGTAGCAAAAATACACTACTGGCCATTTAAATTACTACACCACGAAGCTGACGTGCTACAGACGCGAAATTTAACCGACAGGAATAAGATGCTGTGATATGCAAATGATTAGCTTTTCAGAGCATTCGCACAAGGTTGGCGCCGGTGGCGACACCTACAACGTGTTGACATGAGGAAAGTTTCCAACCAATTTCTCATACACAAACAGTATTTGACCGGCGTTGTCTGGTGAAACGTTGTTGTGATGCCTCGTGTCAGGAGGAGAAATGCGTACCATCACGTTTCCGACTTTGATAAAGGTCGCATTGTAGCCTATCGCGATTGCGGTTTATCGTATCACGACATTGCTGCTCGCGTTGGTTGAGATCCAATGACTGTTAGTGGAATATGGAATCAGTGGGTTCAGGAGGGTAATACGGAACGGCGTGCTGGATCCAAACGGCCTCGTATCACTAGCAGTCGAGATGACAGGCATCTTATCTGCATAGCTGTAACGGATCGTGTAGCCACATCTCGATCCCTGAGTCAACAGATGGGGACGTTTGCAAGACAACAACCATCTGCACGAACAGTTCGACGACATTTGCAGCAGCATGGACTATCAGCTCGGAGACCATGGCTGCGGTTACCCTTGACGCTGCACCACAGACAGGAGCGCCTGCGATGGTGTACTCACCGACGAACCTGGGTGCACGAATGGCAAAACGTCATTGTTCCGGATCAATTCAGGTTCTATTTACAGCATCGTGATGGTCGCCTCCGTGTTTGGCGACATCGCGGTGAATGCACATTGGAAGCGTGTATGTGTCATCGCCATACTGGCGCATCACCCGGCGTGATGGTATGGGATGCCATTGGTTACGTGTCTCGGTCACCTCTTGTTCGCATTGACGGCACTTTGAACAGTGGGCGTTACATTTCAGATGTGTTACGACCAGTGGCTGTACCCTTCATTCGATCCCTGCGAAACCCTACATTTGAGCAGGATAATGCACGACCGCATGTTGTAGGTCCTGTATGGGCCTTTCTGGATACAGACAATGTTCGACTGCTGCCCTGGCCAGCATATTCTCCAGATCTCTCACCAATTGAAAACGTCTGGTCAATGGTGGCCGAGCAACTGGCTCGTCGCAATAAGTCCGTCACTACTCTTGATGAACTGTGGTATCATGTTGAAACTGCATGGGCAGCTGTACACACATTCCAAGCTCTGTTTGACTCAATGCCCAGGCGTATCAAGGCCGTTATTACGGCCAGAGGTGGTTGTTCTGGATACTGATTTCTCAGGATCTATGCACCCAAATTGCGTGAAAATGTAATCACATGTCAGTTCTAGTATAATATATTTGTCGAATAAATACCCGTTTATCATCTGCATTTCTTCTTGGTGTAGCAATTTTAATGGGCAATAGTGTAGATCTATGTTAGTATTCAAGAAAAAAAAACGTGTTTTCAAGGTTTACTCCTTGATTGGACAACATTCACAAAACCACTGTAGGTTTGAAGTCGCTTCTCCTCACGCAACTTTGGTTTGCTACCTCCCTATATAGTAATAATTCAGTTTCATCAAGGCCCATGACAAGTTCTATAGCTCGTTCAACCTGTTCCTCCTCTAGCACGTTAACGGCTAACTCGTGTTTAACATTTACTGTAACAAAATGAAACAAAATTTTCTGTGTTGACCTTGAATGCTTGTACTGCATGTTCAAGATTTTCCAAAACTGCTGCATGAATAGCTACTTGCTCGTTAACCTGACTTAACAGGCTGAACTGGAGCAGCTTTTAGCCTATCATGTAACCCAGATTGTTAACTTCAACAAAAACTATCCTCTTGGACTTCACTTATTTTCAACTAGTTTTGACAGTTACAATTTTCTAAGGTTTTCCTCTTCAACTGCTATTAATCTGTTAAGTTCTACCATTCCTTTGTCGTCCTATGCGTTATGTTGGAACATTAGAATATCATCCCCTGCGGAATCGGAATTCTCTCAAAGAAACTTCCGCAGAGGGATAACTTAGAGACTGAAGTAACATATACCACACTGAGCTGAATCCAGCCCACCTTCCCACAGTAAAAAGTATCAATTTCACTACGGGTGCAGAGTAAAGGGTAAACTAATAAATCAGCTTGGCATTGATACTGAATTCAAGAAGCAGACAATCAAAACTTGTAGTCTGAGGCATTTCAAATTTCAGGCATTAACTTGGTCATGCGAGAACATTTACAAAGTCGAATATACACTTCCCTGTTCGAATAAACCCTCTAGAGTCATCAGACTCATGTATGTTAATGCATTTCGTTCTCTTAAGGAATGAAAAAATGATTGTAAATTCCGCTCTGGTCAAATCACAGTTAACGTCAGCGTGAAGGTGGTGGGGAAGGGTTGAAGAAGCTGCAACTTTTCACCACTGCGAAGTACAACGATGAAATTGACAATCAAAGTTACTCTGACTACTCCACTGTAATTAAATTCCCTATTGCAACAGCCCACAGAAACCCAGTAATAAGTCTCGTTATAGATACTAAAATCACCAACTGGCAACAGGTAAACTGCAGATCAGTATGAATGCTCAATGGCGCACACACAGCTCCAGTCAACAAGTTTCGAAACTTTTAGGCTACGATTCCATATAATTAGGTACATTTAATCTACATCAATACTTGATACAATTAGCAGAAAAAAGTTTTTCACTTAGAATTTCAATATAGATCTCACATCAAGTGGGCAGTTACAAAAATATGTATCATAAATGTTTTCTTTACGTAAAACTAATTTAGTATTGATTCCACAAGAACAGAAAATATGATCCTATGTCAGTAATATCACTTAGGAAGTTCTACCTAGCGGAACATCACTAACAGGAACTTCACCTACCGGTACTACTAACTTTGCTGACCCTGACAAATCCCTTGAGCCATTCACTATTCTAAAATATCACTCTCCTACTAAACAATCAAAAGCGTCTTAAATGCACCGATCTGACGAAGAATCTCTACATAAATTAATGGACTAGCAACTGACATGTGACCACCAATAGAACTAGAAGTTGCTTTTGCTGGGAAGCACCAAACATTTGCCCCTCCAAATTAAACACAAGAAGAAAACATAAAAATATCCAAGTACACACTAATAACTTCAGTATTATCCACAAACCTGTTTTCATGAAATCAACCCAACATATTAAAATGTCAGCCCTGATAGTTGGCTATTTATCTACTCATAACACGTACGGTACCCCAAAAGAAAAGAAAGATCGTAGCTTAGCAACAAGCAACATAAATGCACTTCGTGAAATGTGAATGTCACATTCCACTCAGTGTTTACTCAGCAGCCTCCACTAACAGTCCATACACATGTGTATCAATTACTGTGCCAGCATTTAATGAACAGAGTAGAAAAAAATCATTAAGATTATGGGTTGAGCATGAATAAAAATGAGATGCATGAATGTAACAGTTTTCACTACAGTATATTTCAGTATGCATAAATTACGTTTCATTAAAGCAAACTAAGTAAAATGAAGTTCAGACATCAAGAGAAAAAAGAATGCACTGTCAGGACAACGTCATATTGTAAAGTACGTGTTGCATCGAATGAACGGAACAAGCGCTGTGAGATTTTTTTCACACAAATTATTGTTCTTGTTGACACAGAATCCCTGTATTTCAAAATATTATTACCCAACTGCGTCACAATTGTTTCGCGAGTAGATGGAAATCTACGCTAGAGGCTGCAAGCTTCCGAATATTATTTCGAATTCAACTTGCGAGAAAAAAATAAATGAATACAAACAGTGGACTAGTGAAGTTGTAATGGTTCACAAATAATAAATGAAACGACGCTCGTAACACCCAGCAATGCCCCACAACTGTTAAATGAAGTGACTGTCGTGGCGGCAGACTAGAACACAAGGCTGTGAAGTGGGAGGGCTGAGGGCTGGCTCAGCAACAGCAGCGTCGTTAACAGTTTGCATGATGACAATTTATCTGAACAAACTTAACCAGTGAGTGCATACACACAATTAAGAAAAGTTTTTCCTGCATAAAATACACAAATGAAATAAAGCATGTATTAGCCGGAATTTCAATAAATTTGACATTTAAGAAAATACGCGCCTAGCGCTGACTGAAATATGTGTCAACAACAATTTAGGTTCTCAAAACAGTTTCATTAATGTTTGCAATTTTAGAAAAATGTGCGACTGGCACTTATCAAACTCTGTTAATAGCCTTCCAGCTGACACATGTGATTAAGAAACACGCGCCACTGCGCCTACTATGCCTTTGACCTTTCCGGCTGCCCGGCCGGCTGGCGGCAGGGAGCGCAGTGCAGAGCGGCGGCCGACCCAGCCAGACCTGCCTGTGGCCGCTGCGGGCTTCCCGCACGTCCCGGCGCGCTCAGAGCCACTGTTCAGCAGTGTTCTTCCTAAAAACAGTGTACCCTCTATGGTCACAGTGGGTGTAGTTTCTAATAACCGCGAAGGAGAGCTTCGGAACTAACAAACGCTTCCAGTTATATGTTTACTACGGACTAAAAAACAGTTGGTTTAAAATGAAGGGCACTCTTTGAATATTAATTCCTGTAACTTGTGACTTAGACCGTCGATGTATGCGTCTAAAACATATCAAAATTTCATTAACACCGAACGCATGTGTTTCAAGGAACATAGTGAGTAGTGCGTAGCAGAAACGCCCAAATCTCTGACACTTCATGCTACTATCTTAAATAAAAAATAATAACCGAAATTTAAAATCAAATTGTGTCATCTATCCGGACTCAGAGTTAAGCAAAGAATATATCTGGACAACTTATTTTGCGATAGGCCTGTGGCTTCGTTTGTAATTAAAGCCTAAAGTCGATTCTCCACAGTATGAAATGGGATATTAAACGTCTACCTTATTCTTGTTCGTTGTTTTCTTTTCCAGCTCGTCACGCTCAGTTCGCTTTACTTTAGTAGTTTCCCATCCTCTGTTTTGGCGCAGGCTTTGGACTACCGCTGGCTGGGTTAAAAACCTTTTTTTTACTTTTATTTGCTTTTTATTTTTAGTTTTTACTTTCCTTTACTTGAAACGTACACAGTTACCAAAACATCCTAGTACTTCTTTAGTGACTGACATTTTTCGAAACACAGCGCCATGCTGGGTGCTACATCAAGCTTTCTGCAACTTATGCATGTCATTTTTCGTTGTGAATAAGCAGTACACACTACCCAGCGTCTCTGAGGAATCTCCTTTTTCTCCGTTGCTACGAAGAACCCTGGATAATGTCCGCCTTTATTCTGCAGTCGGACAGTGATTTCTTCTTTGGCTGTCCGTGAGATCGCACTTTTATACGGTTGACTACGAAATTTTTCAAGCAACTGACGGATTATTTCCAAGTGATATTTCGCTAGTGGTATCTTCTGTTGCTTCTATATTTCCAAAATAGTTTTTGCATTAAGCACACACAAGTCAGTCAAGTGAAAGAATACTTTCTTGTACCACTTCATTGTCTTTCGAATGTACTATACATATGATAACAGCATATCTGTCTTATCAACTGCAGCCATTGACTTATTACAGCTGACAACACAGGTAGGTTTCAGTTTGTTTTTGCGTGTCGTATGTTCTTTTCTGTCTGTCTCCACAAACTCTGATCCATTTACGGTGGAAAGCATCCAGGCTTCTTTCTTATCCATCCATTTTAGTGCCATTAATGTTCCACAGGACTTGAATTGTACTTCCCCACTTTTCAGCTTATGTGGCAACGGTGATAGATGTTTCCTGTTTTTCCGTACTGTTCCGACTGCGTTTGCACATTTATTATGGAGCCACAGGCATAATTCGCGGCTCGAATATCAGTTGTCTAAATAAATAGTATGACCTTTGTTAAGGTATGGCAATAAGGAACTCACAAAAAGATCGCCTGATTTTCCCCAATCAGCATTTCCAGATTCTATTTCCGTGGCGACACAAGTGTAGACAATATAATCCAAAATATAACTAGTTTGTACGTCACGGAGGACGAAAATTTTAATGCGAAAACGGCTACGTTTATTTGGTATGTTGTGCTTAAATCGGAGCCTTCCTTTGAAAAGTAGCAGGCTTTCGTCGATCACTAGATTTTCGATGGGTACTACTGCCTCGCGGAATTTATTTTTTATGTTATCTACGACTACACGTATTTTTAGAAGAATATCTTGAGATGCGGTGGAATTGTCATTGAAGTGCAATAACGCAGGATCAACTTGTACCGGTCCCTGGCCATTATGTTAGAAAATATTGATCTTTGAAGCAAAGAATCTGACGATCAATTTTCATTCACTTCTAACTTTTTACTTCTAGGCATAAGCAGAGAACATGCTAACAAGCAATATAATATTACTAGTTCCTTATGCTACCAGCGCGCTAATCTGCTGGGTACTGTCGTCATTTTTTCAGTAATAAATTTACAATAATTATTCATCAATGTACAGATGACATGAAGTAAAAAAAAAACCAAATGAGTTGCTGACTCTTGCTTTTAACCTGCTAAATGTGTTCACAAAACGGTGTCGTTTCGCCACTGGATGAATCTGCGTCTAGTCGTATTTTCACTCACGTCATCATCTTTTCCGTCTTTAGAGGAAGAATCTCTTATTCGCGATGTCGAGAATTTAGCAATACCTCAAGACGCACCCAACTCTTTGTCGGAAGGAAGCTCCGAAGCATGTTTACAGTCTTCGTTGTAGCTATTCATTAGAATATCCTTGATTTCCTTGTCCGATAAATTGTGTCCCGACATGGCAAAGGCTACACATGCGAACGCTGTCGTCCCACCAGAAGCGAAAAGAGGACTGGCCGAATGCTAGACTTGTAAGCAGAAAGGGCCCAGGGGAGGTGAAAACTAAAGCGCTTTTCTAGATAACAGAGAAGACCAGATAATGATACTGTTGTCAGGAATACGGACAACAGCGAGTAGCCGTTCTATTGTGTACGTTTACCTACTCCCGAGCTCGGGCGTATATGAATGCCATTAGCCATCTGGAACTTCCGCCTGCAGGGCAGACACGAATACCAGTAGCCATCTGGACTTCCCACCCACTGGACGTGCATCCACGCCTGTAGACGTCCGGTCTTTCCACATGGCGGCCATACATACACACCCGCAGCAGCGAAAGGGTTACCTTATAGAAATTCCGCTTACAAAGTGTTTAAGATCATAATGCGCCACGGCGTTCATAAGATGATTAATTAAATACCAACAGGTCAGTGCGAAATTAGCTCCCAACTTAATCGTTAACAGCCATCACAATAAAGCCAGAGGTGTTTAAGAAAGTAAGATACACACAATAAAGTTATTACTGTTTTACAGCTCCGACTTCGAATTGTCAGCAGACCGACACATCGATCGGTCGGTCGCTAAGAGAGCAGCGCCAGACCCGTGTTCGACCAGGGCAGCGGTAACCCGCCCTAAGGTCTCGCCTGTTAACCAGGGAGATGACACTGGCCCTCTGATGGACCAATCAGGAACAGATTAAAATTCTAAATGCACAAGTTGTTACACACACAAGGATGAACAATTACAAATGGACAACAAACCCATTCCACGAAAGGGAAGTGAGAGTGACGTTCTTACGTAGCTCCGCAGAAACACTGCCTGTAATCGTTAGCAATGCATTAGCAATGGCTTTGAATTCAAATTACAAGAAACTGGGAACATCAAGAACCTCGGAACATCTACATCGGACGCCAGACTCAAGGCAGAATATTCTGCTTACAAGAGCATTGCGATCTGTCTCATGGACACAACTATGTAACGTTGTGACTATCACAGATTGTACTACATCGTTGTATTGGGTGTCTTTAAGTGGCGGCCTACTACTCTTCAACGTAGTGTAGAATTCTTGTCTGTAAGCTATATCCTTGGGATGTAAACATGGACTTATCAGACGAAACGACTCTACCGTATTCAGAAAATGGAACTGGACACATGGGTTGCTGAGAAGTCCTGGATGGGAATTAGCACCTGAAGGCTGTCGCTCCTCTCAGCAGTGATATCTGCGTTCAGACATCACACACGCGAACGCGACGGTAGTAACCCCACTGACGAAGGCATCGGCCCCCTCCTCAGCTCCACACATGCCAGTCGCCGCACCCACTCCAAGTTCCTGACAGCCTCTGCTCTTGGCACAGTGTGGCGCCCCCTCTGTATCCCATGGCCTCACTCGCTGCCAACGTACACTTGCACCATCTCTCTCACTTTCCTCATATCACCCACCAGCCAATTGTGAATGTAAGGATCGCGACCCAGCCCGCTAGCGATATATCGAATAGAGCGCTACAGCTCATCCTTCCCCACCAAAAACCTATCACAGCACGTCAGTGAATTTACGTCAAACAAAGAACTGAAAATTTAGCTCCCTCCCTTTACCTTTTTGACATGTGCTCTAGCAAACTTCCCAGTACCAAAGTTAAATACCAATAGCGTGTCTGGGTAAAGGAACTTGGTTTACCTCAAAAGGTTTTACAAAGCGAGGTGCCACTTTATGAGACACTGGGGTCTTACTTTTATTCCAGGGAGCAAGATTTTAGACGAAACCTCCATCACCGTTACGCATCTTAAACTCGTTTTGCGAAGATTGTAACAGCATGTCTGCCACTGGGGTGTAATACAAACATTTTACCACTCTTGTCACCAGTTCTCCTAAATCAGACCAGATGGCACTTTGTCAAGGAGCAGGTTCCACTTGTGGCCTGAATGAGAATAGGAAATAATTAAGGCTGCCTTCAGATTGTAGTTCACTCTCTCTGCAAATGAAGGCTGCATACAGTATGGTATAGTCGGGGAGTGAGGTATCACACTGTCGAAGGAGAATCTTTTAAACTATTGTGAAAGGCTAGCAGGAGCGTTGTAACTGACAAGTAGGGGGTAGGTTGTGGTGATATATTCATTAATGCTTTTAAATATGGAAACGGATGTACAATTTGTGCTATTAGTTGATGTACATATAGTTTCAATCTGACAGGGGGTACAAGCTGCTAGTATGATGGTATACTTGTAAATGAGGTCAAACCCCTTGTACATCTGGGTGACGACACGGTAACGTTACTAAACAATTATGGTAAATATTAAGGTGTGATTGTGTGTGTGTGCTCACTGCAAATTTATTAACGTAGGCAGTTGCTGAAAACAGAGATGATACTGTTGTAAATATTGCCGTTTTTTCATTTTAGATGGATTCAGGTTGTTTTGTTTGGTGCTTGTATATTTGAAACCTTTTTAAGGATGTCTAGTTTTTTGCCTTTAGGTTGGATGTGTAGGATGCTGATGCTTGCGTTTTTAGCATAGTGCTTTGTTTCATACAAATGACCGGCTATTGCTCATGTGAGTTATTTTTTGTGCTTTAGTATATGTTCTTTGAATCTAATCTCAAATGATCTACCTGTCTGGCCTATGAAGGAGTAGCCACAGCCCAACATTTAATTTTGTACACACTTGTGTGATGAAGTGGGTTTTGTTCGTTGCTGTTGTGAGTTAACTTCCGTCCAATCTTGTTGTCTGTGGTAAAGTATATGTTTGTGTCTTTTAGTTTTAATACATTGGCAATCTGATATGAAATATTACCTACAAATGTAAACAAGAAAGTGAAATAATAAAACAAATAGATATTGAAAATGGTTATAAGAGCTCCATCATAGGCACTCTAAAACACTCAGTGGTGGAAAGCAATCGCGTCACAAAAAATAAAAAGATAACACCTGCTACATAGTCCCATTCCTAGCTAATAATTAAGACAGGACAACCTTCAGGGACTATCAAAATGTTCAAATGTGTGTGAATTCCTAAGTGACCAAACTGCATAGGTCATCGGTCCCTATACTTACACACTACTTAAACTAACTTATGCTAAGAACAAAACACACACGCATGCCCGAGGGAGGACTCGAACCTCCGCCGGGAGTGGCCGCGTAACCAGTGGCAGGACGCCTCAAACCGCGCGGCCAGGGGTAATCTCTAATATTCTCCCTCGGCCTATGCTACACATAGTAATACCCCACAGCAAATGCCCACTGGTTGTCTGACAACCCATTAAGCGACACATATATCCCAGTGGTAGTGAACGGGCTAATAAATGAACCATTTCCCCTTGGTGATTTCATACACTTTAGCTCGACGGTAGATATAACTTTCATGGCAAACTGTTCCAAATAAAGAGCCAATAAGCTACGTGGATGTCCATTCGTCCTGTGGGAACATGGCAGAGAGTGAACGGGCTAATAAATGAACTATTTCCCCTTGGTGATTTCATACACTTTAGCTCGACGGTAGATATAACTTTCATGGCAAACTGTTCCAAATAAAGAGCCAATAAGCTACATGGATGTCCATTCGTCCTGTGGGAACATGGCAGAGAGGCCTTGGCTGAGTTACTGGATCGCCTGAACAGCGTCCACGGAAACATAGAGTTGACAATGGAGCTAGAACATAAGAGATGTTTTCCCGTTTTGGACATGCTGATAAGAGGAATTACAGATGGTCTCCTAGAACATGCAGCTTACGGAAAAAAGACCCACTCAGATCTGTACCTTTATGCAACGATCCGACATCATTGGCGCAGAGATGCTCTGCAAAAGCTTAGACTGTATGCTGCCAAGAAAATAGTACAGCGAAGGGCAGACTGACGTGCATTCAATGATACAGCAATCCACAAATAAGAGGAAGGGAAAGAGGAACAGAAACGTGCCTTTATTCCCTGCGTTGGGACTCTATAATCAAAAAGTCGCAGAAACTCTGGGGGAAAAAATGGCCGTTTTTCGATCAATATGAAAAACGAAAAATACGTTTAGGTCGGTAGAGGACATAATTCACTTGCGAATGCCGGATTTATATGACATTCCTCAAAAATGTCGCTGCCAACAGATCGGGGAAACGCAGCACAGCACACAGCATCTCGTAACGGTGGGTGGAACACATTAGATGCGTACGTCTGGAGTATAAAGACAAATAAGCACTGGCTGAACTCAGCCTCAACGAGAGCTTACGTTACAATTTGAGAAAGCAAACATGTTGTCCGAGCTAGTGAATTTCGGGAGAGCATTATTAACGAATTTAGCGAGATTAAGCTCCATGACGGTCTCGTCGATAGGCAAGGACCATCAGCTAAGTTCGGCAAGGGACCATGTGTTGGCAACCTTACGCCGAGTCCACAACCAGCAGTTGACGCTTCGCGAGTCTGGGAAAGACTGAAAGCACCGAAGGTCCAGTGGTGGTCCGCGCCCGCCACCACACGCCACACCTGGGGAGAGTCGGCCACCACTCGGGTGTATACAGGATGTAACGGCTATAAGTGCAGGTAATCCTGTTGATGACGGCTGGCGGTGGTATGAACGACGTTACGTCAGTATTCACGTCGTCTGCAGACTCATAATTATAGCATTTTACGCTTTTAGTTTGGTTAGCCTCTCCAAGTATGTGTGGCAAGAGGAAGCCGTCGATGCTTATTTCCCCTTGGCAGCAGGTCAGGTTTTGAAGTATGGACACGTGGACGTAAAATGGTTAGTCTGCACTGAAGCGTGTAGTCAACTTAGTGGTGTTGTTAAGACAGTGAAGGAAACATCAGTTCGTAAAGTTTGAGACGTCTTTGTGAGAATACTGTACGATGGAGAGAAAACAACCAGTACCTTCAAGGGCGTACTTATCAAGGTACCACAGCATTTATATCCGTTACATCCTGTATATTGGACACCCACGCAATCTCGACATTTCGCGACAAGGTGATGGGAGTGACATTCATGAAAATGTCGCGGAATTTCGACGAAGCTTCACGGATGGAACGCCAAGAAGATATCGACGTTGCCAGTAACGTTTACGCACGAGCACAGCAGGTTTCGAAGTTAAAGAGAGAAAAATTACAAGTAAGTATTATTATTCTCAGACATGTCTTTGAAATCGTTAATGTCATTCTGTAAGGCAAAGAGCTTTGGTAAATACAGAACAAAGTAGTAATTGTTGTGAACCTGCACAGAAACAATCGAAAATTTCACTTTAAAATATGTCTGCTTCAACGAGATATTAAATTACTCAATACAGGAGTGACGTTAAGTGTTGCAAAACTCTACATTTGGGAATCTGTTGTGTAACAAAAGGGAAGAGTAGTATACCAGCACGTTGCGTGCTATCTGGGTCCTACAGCTGAATGATTGATTGTCACAGGAACAATCCTTTGTTAGTATGCTAATTTGTTTACATAACAAGTAATTTATCTTATCCTCTTTGTTTCTCTCAGATCCGAAATACTTTATTTTTACATAATTAACTTCCCACTGTCCCTCCCCCTTCCCCCTCCTCAAAAATATCCTGGTTAGTTAATGAATCAATTTCCCATTGAAAAACATCTTCAACATTACTTTATAAACGAATTAATATTGACATATTGTGCTAAACATCTGACTTAAGAACAGTCGTATACTTCCTAATGACTATAATACGGCAACGTTTTAAATATGTCAATAATTATACTATATAAACGTAAAAAATTTCTTGTTGCCCTTGGAGGCCGATGCCTAGACAGATTGCAGCTGTGCCCAGGTGACCTTTTGCTGTTTTGTGATAAAGAGTGGGATCTTGTTTAATTATGTATCTTCATATATTATGGGTTGTATGAAAATTTTCATATACTACGTATGTGGTATCTTAGAGCTAAAATAACTGATTAAAAATAGTCAACAGGTGAATAATAATAAAAAAACTGCCGCAATATTCGTCGCTCCTGCTGTGTAACCGAGAAACAGGTTGTCACTGCTTCCATTCCAAGTGCTAACTCCCTCCCTATTACTTCTCTGCCCCTGTGTGTTTCTCTCGTAAGATGAATATGAGCCTACGTAGTGTAACATAATCATCGGATAATTAATTCCGATTGTACGAAGCACGATAAAATGTAACATTGGCACCAAAGTCTTTGAGAAAATACGAAATGTTGTAATGGGCAAACAAAAATTTATGGAGCAGAAAAAAAATACGTGTGACTTTTATTCTTCTGTATTGACTTGACGGTTCCTGCGGTGGCTATTAAAATGACAGCCACCTTAAGAAATACTACTTCCTTAAAATATTACTTCCTTCCTACACTATGTCAGTTTCAGACCACTTCATTTTTCATGTTTTAATCAATGTGTTTCTCTTGCATTATGAACGTACTATTGAGAGAGAACTCAAACCTTCTGCGACGTTCCTCTCAGTCGCAATACACTTATCAGTCACCTCCCAGACGTTACTCCATCTACCACAAATGCCGAGGAAGGCTCAGTGAGAACTCTCAGCCATAACTACTGAGGCAAATGGACTACGTGCTCTTGGGAAACAGGTTAGTGCTTTCATAGATAATAATACTGAATGACGAGTAATGTAGGTCCTCCTCCTTTTCGTATTTTTGCGTGAATGCTAAAATATAGTTTATTAAGACGTCGGGTGACGATGCCTTTGATATACAGGGCCTGTTCAGTTTATCTTTATTTAAAGCCGGCAGGACGAGTCACAAACTTCATTAAAACCTCTTGAAACAATAACTGAAGACGTAATGTAGCTTGATATCGTCGTAAATGGTTTATTCAGAACACGTTATTAAGCAAGCTCTGTCTAATTCGGTGAACAGGTAGTATTTGTTTTTAATTATAATTAATTTCAAGCACTCAGAATTGAAAACAAATGTCTTGACATTTTATATTCGTCGTAATCAAGTTTTCACAACAGATTACAAGCAGAAAGTCACAGAGGTTGTTACAATGTTTGCTGCGATTGGAAGTTAACTTTTTCATGAAAATTGTCTAACTGCTGTTGAATTTAGCTTGAGATCAAAATTATAGTAAGTGCAGTGTAGTATTTTTAAACCAATCAGCCTCAAATGTAAGGTCGTAACACTTCAATAATTGCACATACTAAAATCCTTAAATAACGAAGCCGAATCAGATGTTACTTTTGATTCTGTTTTATTCGTATTGTCTACGAAACGAAACTTTCACTAATGACACTTTTCAACACCAAACATAAATGTAACCGAGATTCTGACTGAGGGAGAGCTACAGTCTGAAACATATACTTCAAATGGTTCAAATGGCTCTGAGCACTATGGGACTCAACATCTGAGGTCATCAGTCCCCTGGAACTTAGAACTATCCTATCACACACATCCATGCCCGAGGCAGGATTCGAACCTGCGACCGTAGCAGTCACGCGATTCCGGACTGCAGCGCCTAGAACCGCACGGTCACCGCTGCCGGCGAAACATATACTTCTACCGTTATAAACAAAACACTGAAAAACATACTTGTTATTCTGAAGACTTTACCTTCCTTGAAAAAATGTACGTTATTTTACTATGTTAATAAACTTGTAAATTTCAAAAAACTGACTTAATAACTCAACTAAATAATTCAAATTAAATTTAAATAATTGCTACAATTACTATACTACGAAACAGTGGCTTCAGTAATCCCCACCCATTTAGTTTGTAATTTAGTACATTATCTGCCGGTTGTCGACAACATCAGAATCTTGCTTTATCAAGACTGCATCTTATTGCTCCACAATACTGCTGTTTGCGTTAATCGGAGTCCCTCGACAGTCATGAGACTATGGAACTGATAGGATCAACAGGTTCATATCCAATGTCATGTGAGGTATCCTCGACAGTGGGAGGACCTTGCGGTTTCAGGGAGCAGGTAAAGTGGTAGACTGGGAAAATCCAGGTACACGTGGTCACTGGAGAGGAACGTGACATTAGCCACCGCGATGGGTACGAGGGACTATTACACTTACCAAATAGACCAATATCTCGTAAAACCCAATCCAAGAAAGCTGTAACATAACTAAACACTTTTACAGAAGGGGAAAGACCGATGTCTGCTTGTAAACATACCTTCAAACAGGCAAGTAGTTTCTGATTTATGAATTATCTAGGTTTTGCAAAAAATATGAAATTCAAAAATTAATACTCATATCATATCAATGCCTTAGGCGAGATGAATGAACTATGTCCCAATGGATAGAGCCGTGAGAGCTCAATCAGAAAGTATAAACAGATTTCTTGCACATACAACATAATTTAAACTATATGACAGAATATGCATCAGTCAGTTCTACACAAAACAAGTAATAAAGTGAGGAAAGTAGTCGGATCGTAATAAATTAGGCTACTGTATTTATGTGCAAATATATTAAATGCTATATATTTATAATTTTCACACAGTAAAACATCCAAAACTAACGATTACATAGACAGTACTGTAGTTTATGAGAAATCTAGAAGACTCAACAAAAAAATTAGTACATTATCTTAAAGGTGACAAAAGTTAAGACATGTATGGTACGTCATATATACAGGGTGGTCCATTGATAGTGACCGGGCCAAATATCTCACGAAATAAGCATCAAACGAAAAAACTGCAAAGAACGAAACTCGTCTAGCTCGAAGGGGGAAACCAGATGGCGCTATGGTTGGCCCGCTAGATGGCGCTGCCATAGGTCAAACAGATATAACTGCGTTTTTTAAAAATACATACTCCCATTTCTTATTACATATTCGTGTAGTACGTAAAGAAATATGAATGTTTTAGTTGGACTACTTTTTTCGCTTTGTGATAGATGGCGCTGTAATAGTCACAAATATGTAAGTACGTGGTATCACGTAACATTCCGCCAGTGCGAACGGTATTTGCTTCGTGATACATTACCCGTGTTCAAATGGACCGCTTACCAATTGCGGAAAAGGTCGATATCGTGTTGATGTATGGCTATTGTGATCAAAATGCCCAACGGGCGTGTGCTATGTATCCTGCTCGGTATCCTGGACGACATCGTCCAAGTGTCCGGAGTGTTCGCCGGATGGTTACGCTATTTAAGGAAACAGGAAGCGTTTAGCCACATGTGAAACGTCAACTTTAAATCGGCCGCGGTCCGTTAGTATACGTCGGACCCGCGTGTCGCCACTATCAGTGATTGCAGACCTAGCGCCACCACACGGCAGGTATAGTCTAGAGAGACGCCCTAGCACTCGCCCCAGTTGTACAGCCGACTTTGCTAGCGATGGCTCACTGTCTCCATACGCTCTCATTTGCAGAGACGACAGTTCAGCATAGCCTTCAGCTACGTCATACGACCTAGCAAGGCGCCCTATTCAGTTACTACTAATCACTTCAAGAATGTATTCTAAACAGATAATATTGTCAATCAAGTACCGTCAAGAGCGACGTTCATCATTAATGGATAAAAATTAAGTATCAAACTAATTACGTCCGCTTACTGAACTCTCATTCCTTATCATGTTCGAGACCTCACGTCAGTATAGTTCTTCCCTCCTCACGCCAGCCTGCGTGAGCTAAAACGCGTGCATTTGGGCCTCCACTCGTAACACGGTGTTGGCTCTTCTGCTAACACAAAATTAACCACGACCTGCAACAAATGATGATGCCCAAGTAGGTGTTTTAACTGCTGTTGCAGCTAATCCGCACATCAGTAGCAGACGAACTACGCGAGAATCGGGAATCTCAAAAATGTCGGTGTTGAGAATGTTACATCAACATCGATTGCACCCGTACCATATTTCTATGCACCAGCAATTGCATGGGACCGACTTTGAACGTCGTGTACAGTTCTGCCACTGGGCACAAGAGAAGTTACGGGACGATGACAGATTTTTAGCACGCGTTCTATTTAGCGACGAAGCGTCATTCACCAACAGCGGCAACGCAAACCGGCATAATATGCACTATTGGGCAACGGAAAATCCATGATGGCTGCGACAAGTGGAACATCAGCGACCTTGGCGGGTTAATGTATGGTGCGGCATTATGGGAGGAAAGATAATTGGCCCCCATTTTATCGATGGCAATCTAAATGGTGCAATGTATGCTGATTTCCTACGTTATGTTCTACCGATGTTACTACAAGATGTTTCATTGCACGACAGAATGTCGATGTACTTCCAAGATGATTGATGTCCGGCACATAACTCGCGTGCGGTTGAAGCGGTATTGAATAGCATATATCATGACAGGTGGATTGTCCCGCACGTTCACCGGATCTGACGTCCCCGGATTTCTTTCTGTGGGGAAAGTTGAAGGATATTTGCTATCGTGATCCACCGACAACGCCTGACAACATGCGTCAGCGCATTGTCAGTGCATGTGCGAACATTACGGAAGGCGAACTATACGCTGTTGAGAGGAATGTCGTTACACCTATTGCCAAATGCATTGAGGTTGACGGACATCATTTTGAGCGTTTATTGCATTAATGTGGTATTTACAGGTAATAATACTGTAACAGCATTCGTTCTCAGAAATGATAACTTCACAAAGGTACATGTATCACATTGGAAAAACCAAAATAAAATTTTGAAACGTACCTATGTTCTGTATTTTATTTAGGAAACCTACCGGTTAGCAGCTGTTCGTCTAAAATTGTGAGCATGTGTTTGTGACTATTACAGCGACGTCTATCACAAAGCGAAGAAAGTGGTCCAACCATTCATATTTCTTTACGTACTATACGAAAATGTAATAAAAAATGGGAGTTCCTATTAAAAAAACGCAGTGGATAGCCGTTTGAACTACGACAGCGCCATCTAGCAGGCCAACCATAGAGCCATCTGGTTTCCCCCTTCAAGCTAGACAATTTTCGTTCTTTGTAGTTTTTCTGTTTGACGCTTATTTCGTGAGATATTTGGCCCGGTCACGATCAATGGACCACCCTATATATGTGTGTGTGTGTATCCTATATATATATATATATATATATATATATATATATATATATATATATATATATATATATGTGTGTGTGTGTGTGTGTGTGTGTGTGTGTGTGTGTGTGTGTGTGTGTCTGTGTGTCTGTGTGTGTGAACTATATTATATGTGTTAGGTAGACTGTAAGGAAAACATTGTATGAGATCTTTTGGAACGACGGTCTAAAGGCTTCAATAGCCTTTGGCCATCTTGGTCCACAACAGTCGTTCAGGAGATCTGGAGCAGTACAGACGTATGTATATGTGAGCGGTGACTAAGTCGAGATCTGAAGTGTGTGTAATGTTCCAAGTAAAAGTTTGTGGACTTGCGAAATTACCAGGGCACTGATGGCAGAAAACGTAGCAAATTTGTAAGGAACAAATCATGTGCATTTAGAACTTGCAATAATTCTTGTAAGTTTTACATTTTCAAAGTTTTTCTGAGTATGTAAGTATTTTGAAGTTTTAAGAATACTTGCGAGTTGGGCTGATGCAACACGGAAACATATATTTCCATGAATCAGCTAGTTTTAGGCCTTGTAATAATATTCGTATACTGGACAGACTTAGCATCAACTGGACTTAAAATAATGTCATGAAGTTTTGCAATTGCAGAACTTTTTAACATCCAACACAAGTGGTAGGACTTAAAAAGAGCTTGGTAGTAAGGACCCCCATTACTTTACACATTTTATCTTCTGTTTTTCAAACTTTTTTCTAGTCCACATGTGTAGTATTGACATAAAATTTTCCCTATACCAGTTTCATGATGTTATTATGCCAATATAGTTGGTACTGTGATACATGTTTATGTGCTGCTAGCTTTAGTCACCGTCAGAAGTGGTGGTTTTATGTCGAACTTTTTTAGTGAAAATTTTATTACGTGACTCACAATCAAAACTGAATTTCTTTGTTTGTGAATATCAGGATTTGGATTGGACCAACTGACCGTTAAGTAAACAGACCATCATAGATATATTGTTCTGTACTGACATTGTTAGATGTCGTAAGAGCCAAACGCTTAATGAGAGAGACATCGAGGTGGGAATAGCAGTACGAATTCAACTAACTTTTATTGTACAAAGCAGGGGATCATGCCGACAGAAACCGTATTTTATCGTCAGAGGGTATTAAGATATGGACGGACTTTATGTGAATCGTTCTTCACTTGATAATAGAAGATTACTTTCAGGTCAAAAAATTAGCTAATGTCGATGGAGCTCTATGTAAGGCACTTTATCTGTCAGTTTCCCAGTTACTCTATTCTGTGCTTGCAGCAGAATTCATGGACTTTTACCCGATTCCCATCTCAATGCTGAAGAGGGAAGGAACTAATGTTTAGTATCTAAGGTTTTGGTTTGGTTTGGTTTGTGGGGGTTAAAGGGACCAGACTGCTAAGGTCATCGGTCCCTTTTTCCAAATAACTAAAATCACCCACAGATAATTAAAAAAAAAAACCGAACAACAGAAAAGACGGCAGACGACACAGGACAAGAGAGACTCAGACAGAGATCAGACAAAACAAATTAAAATCACACAGAGTGTGACGGTGGTTGGCCGACCATAGAGAAAAGAAGGAAAAGCCAACCACCGAGAAACGTATTAAAAACTCAGTCTAAAACCGTAGGCCAATGGCCAGAATCAACACAAAGGAACATAACAAACACTCAGATTAAATGATAAAAACTCAGCCCGCCATAGCAGGGTCATCAGTTAAAAGGGCAGGGAGCGTATCAGGCAGCGCAAATGTCTGAAAGCGGACACGACAATAAAAGGTGCACCACCGTCAAAACCACCCCGCAGCGACAGAGAGGCGGGTCCTCACGACGCAGTAAATAGGTGTGCATCAGCCGGGTGTGGCCAATACAGAGCCGGCAAAGAACAACGGAGTAGCTAGCATGGAGGAACGCCACACAGTCCTCGTCTCCTTTATAGCACGGAGTTTATTGGGCGTGGTCAGATAGCGCCATTCAGCGTGCCAAAGCGCAAAAACTTTTCGGCGGAGGACTGCTCGCAAATTAGTCTCCGGGAGGCCAATGTCCAGAGATGGTTTACTGGTGGCCTCTTTCGCCAGGCGGTCGACATGTTCTTTGCCGGGTATCCCCACATGGCCTGGGGTCCACACAAAGACCACAGAGCGGCCGCAACGGGCAAGAGTATGCAGAGACTCCTGGATAGCCGTAACCAGACGAGAACGAGGGAAACACTGGTCGATAGCTCGTAAACCGCTGAGGGAATCGCTACAGATAACGAAGGACTCACCTGAGCAGGATCAGATATACTCTAGGGCACGAAAGATGGCGACCAGCTCAACTGTGAAAACGCTGCAGCCAGTCGGCAATCAACGGTGTTCGTAGTGAGCCCCTAGAGTTAGAGCATAACCGACACGAGCAGCAACCATCGAACCATCAGTGTAAACAAAGCCAGAGCCCTGATACGTGGTTTCGGCCCTGTGCCAATTCGAGCCGAAGGCAAGGGCGAGGCACACACCACGGGGGTGTACGCAGAGGGGCCCGGAAAGTAGGTGGAAGGGGTAAAACCCAAGCCCGGAGAGAATCTCTCTGACGCGGACCGCGATCGTACAACCCGACGGGGGCCGATGATCTGGGAGACGGGCGACCGACGGTTGAAACAGGAGACCATAATTAGGATGCGTAGCATAAGTGGCCAGTAAATGTTGGCGGCGTAACCACAGTGGAGGGACACCTGCCTCCACAAGTATGTTGTCCACCGATCTGGTCTGGAAGGCACCAGTGGCAAGTCATATCCCGCTGTGTAGGATTGGGTCCAGCACCCGCAACGGAGATGGGGATGCTGAGCCATAAGCCACGCTCCCATAATCCAGATGGGACTGGATTAACGTCTGGTAGAGCCGTAACAGGGTAGATCGGTCGGCGCCCCGGCTGGTGTGGCTCAAGCATCGCAGAGCATTTAGATGCCGCCAACACAATTACAGAATTTACTTTATTTACTAACGATTCACCAAGAACATTGACACATTAAATCACGGTAGGTGAGCGTGGAAGTAGTTGCCATGAAGTAACTGATGGAAAATTACCTTTAACAAATGTGAATTTGTTCCTAAAAGCTTTTTCGAAACAGATTTAACATTATAAGCAGAAAAGCACGCTCGAGATATCAAGTCACAATTTAAAAAATGCGAATTTTATTTCTATAACCCTTTTCCAAAAGAGATTTAAAATTACAATCATAAAGTACCCTTTAAATATCAAGTTACAATTATTCAGAGGCAGAATAACAAAAAAAAAATTTTTTTACGGTAGGAGCCTTCGTGCTGAGAAGCTTCCTCTCCCTTTCAACACGGCCGTAGTCACGACCGCCCACAACGACCTCTGAAAGACTACACTGGTGCAAATCTGCAACACACCAGGTTACTTTAAACTAAAAATTTTAACAACTCACACACACACATTAACTATGCACCCCGGCCGGCCGCGGTGGCCGTGCGGTTCTGGCGCTGCAGTCGGGAACCGCGGGACTGCTCCGGTCGCAGGTTCGAATCCTGCCTCGGGCATGGGTGTGTGTGATGTCCTTAGGTTAGTTAGGTTTAAGTAGTTCTAAGTTCTAGGGAACTTATGACCTAAGATGTTGAGTCCCATAGTGCTCAGAGCCATTTTTTTATGCACCCCGTAAGATGGGTGAAAATGGTACAAACACTCACACTAAGAAATTAATTATTTGCCACCAAAAGTGCAATTTGTTTTTAAAAGGACTCTTACGGTGGAAGGGTGGCAACTTTATAAAAATGACTATTTAAATAAAACCCATGAAATTGAGACTTACATAAAATGTACAACATGCTCTACATTACACATATAGCACCTCGCAAGATGATAGGCAAAATAAAAACATATTTCAAGAATTCGGCCTTTAAGCAATAAATTCGTTGACACCAAATCCGACAAACACGGCAGAGGCAGCTATTAACGTACGACCGACAGATAGACAGACACTAACTGCCTAACAAATGCGGACGAGAGACAGACGAGCAAGCTGGGGACGAGAGACTGACCAAAAACACAAGTAGAATTTAACAAGTAAATGAAAGAAGATATCACGAATCACTTAACTTTTAATAAAGTGCGATATCTGGCGAAGACCTGGCGCAGCACGCCCAAAACACTCTCCCGAACCGTCCGCTGTCAGCCGCTTCAGCAGACGCTGGAAGGCGCGCCGATCTCCCGTCTCCCGGCGTCGCAGCTCGCGCCGGCCAGACCTACGTCGTGGGTTGGCTCCTGTTGCTCTCGTGTCGGCCGCGAAGCCACTACCCCTCGTCATACAGCGCGGCCACTGGACTCACGTGGCGACCTGACATGCGCCGACCCTTCAGGCGGACAAGTGGTGTCCCAGTGCGCGACCGATCAACCGATCAATCCAACCGCCAATGCCCATTGCCTGAACAAACTCGAGCAGACTGGCGGCCTAACACATACTCTCACTCCGGACGACAGACAGACACTGACTGCCCCAGACAGAACCGGCTGACCAACTGACCTCGCTCCGACTGACAGACTGCCTGGCTGACCAACTGACTCAGACTGACCTCTGAGACTGGCCGACTGCCGAGCTCATAGAGCCCCTTAAATGCACCTTTCCCCTTTCACACCAGAGGGAGACACCAAAGCTGCGATTGCCACAGCGGCGCCACCGCCACAAACGGAAGGTGACTGCTTTAAACTACGCGCTGCGGCGCGCTCTTCAAAACAGCAAGTTTTACCACGGGTCACATATGACTAGAATTTGTTTGCGTTTTGTGAAAGGTCATCTTACATTATTCTGCTATGATAGTCAATGAAGGCTTCATGCATTGTTATGCTAGCGACCAAACGCGTTTCATTCGGGATCTCTATGTCTATAACCCTATCCTTTGCTATACAACTATTTTGCAGTGGGCACTTTCTTTAGAAGCTGCGTTATGGACTGTTGTTCACGGTATATACATACCAGTACATGGTCAAATACTCTTTTGAACTTATTTCCTCTGCCAACGGCCTTGCCGCCGTGTTAACATTGCTTCCCGTCAGATCACGGAAATCGAGTAACGGCACTTGGATGCTTCGCTGTCCGGGTCTGCAGAGCGCTGTCTTCAGACGCTGTGCGCTCAGCCCTCGTGAGGGTAACTGAGGAGTTACTTGACTGAGAAGCAGAGGCTGTGGCAGCGAAAACTGACAACGGCCAGGAGAGCAGTGTGCTGACCACGTACCCCTCCATACCTGCAACCAGTGACGCCCGTAGGCAGAGCATGACACGGCGGTCAGTCGGTACCGGTGGGCCTTACGAGGTATGTTCGGACATAGTTTCATAGTTCCTCTAGATGCCCCTGTCCTGTGCTGGAAGTTTCAATTTTTATCTAGTTTACTGAAAATATACACTTTACCACTTCTTTCTGTTGTTCTTTGTATTTTGATATTAATTGTTGCAACAACCATCTCGTGGTCATTGTTAACAGGATCGATGCGGACATTCTCAAAGGGGTGAGGTACACTCTTCAGCATTTCCCCGAATACATTTCCACCAAGAGTGGGTTTCCAATCTTTATGTTCTTAGTAGTTTTTGAAGAAGGGAATGGATAACATTTCCGAGGATGATTTGTCATGATCGTTACAAACAAAATTGTAATTTTTTCATTGAGTTGCTGTATGACCAAAACCTCCATCAATGATTCCATTATGATTGGGGAAACTTACGTGGAAGCAAATGAGGTTTTCTCTAAACTTTTCGCTTACATTAAGAGGCGAGTCTGCTGGTCGATCGAATGATCCAATTACCATTTTGCCCAAAGAGTCTTGCCCAAAGAATCTCTCATTCAGCTTCAAATTCTGTCTCAGTGGACTTCATTTTCTTGTTTACTACGCCAAATACACCAACCGCATATCCCATTACCATGCCTTTCTTATACAAAGTTATATTTTCCCCAAAACATTGTACCTATCAATGTCAGGCGCAACCATCTTTCTGCACCTCGGACTTTTTAGACTTCATTGCTTTCCAGGTCCACATCGAACTCTGACACTTTGTTGCGAATACTTCGGCAGTTAACTACTTGGATTTCAATACTCTCGCCTACTTCTGGGTCTTTTACAGCTGCTGTCATCCTGATTTGATATAGAGGCACTAATTTAAACAAAAAAAGCATTGTGTGCACGCCACATATAGTACGTACCTCGATAGGAGCCACTGACCTATAATGCATTTAGAGGGACTCTGCAGGTCACAACCCTGTGGTATAAATCCAGCAAGTTGCATCCTGACCTGCCACAGAATGTTCAAAGTCTCTTTTTCAGTTTCTTCACTAGACTCATAATTAAGGGGCCCCAACATTCTGGGATCAATGTGAGCTCCACAGCGTTCAAACTCTGTGATCAAGGCTGGTCTCCTCAACCTTCTCTGCCAGTCACTGTAACGATTCAAATATGACCTCAGAGCGCAGACGACAGGCATAGTTTTGTTCCAACGTGCACCACAGTTTGCAGTTGGCTGCATCGTGCTCCCTGAATGGCTCTGGAATAGCCTCTTCAACATGTTGAATGAGACCTCCAGGCATAAAGCGAGTGTACCTGGTGTTTCTTTCTGACAATAGCTGGTATTTCCCTAAGAGGTACCACTATTCGCTGTACGTTTGAACTACTGACGATTAATAGAACGTCTACATTTTGGATTTGTGAGCTCCTGACAAAGGACAAAGCAGGTTTCCCAGCAGGTGAGATGAGTCCCAGTGTCTCTGATTCAGTGGAAGGCGACACCTCCAAGTTGTTGCTTATGGGGATCGGTATAACACCCTGACAGATAACACCCTGGTAGATATCGAAATAGACGACAGAGGGATAGAGAAACAATTAAAATCGCTCAAAAGAGGAAAGGCCGCTGGACCTGATGGGATACCAGTTCGATTTTACACAGAGTACGCGAAGGAACTTGCCCCCCTTCTTGCAGCGGTGTACCGTAGGTCTCTAGAAGAGCGTAGCGTTCCAAAGGATTGGGAAAGGGCACAGGTCATCCCCGTTTTCAAGAAGGGACGTCGAACAGATGTGCAGAACTATAGACCTATATCTCTAACGTCGATCAGTTGTAGAAGTTTGGAACACGTATTATGTTCGAGTATAATGACTTTTCTGGAGACTAGAAATCTGCTCTGTAGGAATCAGCATGGGTTTCGAGAAAGACGTTCGTGCGAAACCCAGCTCGCGCTATTCGTCTACGAGACTCAGAGGGCCATTGACACGGGTTCACAGGTAGATGCTGTGTTTCTTGACTTCCGCAAGGCGTTCGATACAGTTCCCCACAGTCGTTTAATGAACAAAGTAAGAGCATATGGACTATCAGACCAATTGTGTGATTGGATTGAAGAGTTCCTAGATAACAGAACGCAGCATGTCATTCTCAATAGAGGGAAGTCCTCCGAAGTAAGAGTGATTTCAGGTGTGCCGCAGGGTAGTGTCATAGGACCGTTGCTATTCACAATATACATAAATGACCTTGTGGATGACATCGGAAGTTCACTGAGGCTTTTTGCAGATGATTCTGTGGTGTATCAAAAGGTTGTAACAATGGAAAATTGTACTGAAATGCAGGAGGATCTGCAGCGAATTGACGCATGGTGCAGGGATGGCAATTGAATCTCAATGCAGACAGGTGTAATGTGCTGCGAATACATAAAAAGATAGATCCCTTATCATTTGGCTATAAAATAGCAGGTCGGCAACTGGAAGCAGTTAATTCCATAAATTATCTGGGAGTACGCATTAGGAGTGATTTAAAATGGAATGATCATATAAAGTTGATCGTTGGTAAAGCAGATGCCAGACTGAGATTCATTGGAAGAATGCTAAGGAAATGCAATCCGGAAACAAAGGAAGTAGGTTACAGTACGCTTGTTCGCCCACTGTTTGAATACTGCTCAGCAGTGTGGGACCCGTACCACATAGGGTTGATAGATGAGATAGAGAAGATCAAACGGAGAGCAGCGCGCTTCGTTACAGGATAATTTAGTAATCGCGAAAGCGTTACGGAGATGATAGATAAACTCCAGTGGAAGACTCTGCGGGAGAGACGCTCAGTAGCTCGGTACGGGCTTTTGTTAAAGTTTCGAGAACATACCTTCACCGAAGAGTCAAGCAGTATATTGCTCCCTCCTACGTATATCTCGCGAAGAGACCATGAGGATAAAATCAGAGAGATTAGAGCCCACACAGAAGCATACCGACAATCCTTCTTTCCACGAACGATACGAGACTGGAATAGAAGGGAGAACCGATAGAGGTACTCAGGGTACCCTCCGCCACACACCGTCAGGTGGCTTGCGGAGTATGGATGTAGATGTAGATGTAGATGTAGATTCACCCCTGGCCCCTGTCTACGCTATCTACCACTGACAGGGCACTCGGCATCAAGTGGACGAGTAACGACAGATCCCGGACTTCCTGCAGAGGACACGCGACTCACAGAAGGAGAAAGTACTTCAAATACCTTTGGTACATCACGTACTGATACATGACTCCTGGGAGATCTTCCAAAATACCGATTCGCAGCAGCTACCAATCATTTGACAGTAGTATGGGCGATTTACAGTTGATTACGAATGTAAACTAACACACCCCATGTATAAGAATAGTACTTACGGTGGGAGTGCTTTAATGGTAAGTGAACAAATAATTTTATACTAAGTCTGCTGGCTATCTTTCAATTTATTGAGATTAGAAAATCATAATTCCCTGTAAGAATTGAAGAAAATACACAAATCCACATTTTTATTAAGGTAACAGAAAATCATGTGGTAAAAAGTGTTTCCTAAGACTTTATGAGGTGAATTGTAATCGCTACCAAAGGGAAAAATTGAGTTACAATAGTAATTGGTAGACTAGGAAACTGGAGACAGACCACAATAGCTGGGCACATTACAGAATAGACAGTGCTGTTATTGAATAATGAAGCACATTTACTTACCTTTTGAGAAACGGTCACATTGAACATAACAAACATTTCCATTCTCTGAATAAAATCTTTCAGCAGCTCAGCGGTAAACTACCTTTCTAGCTGCAGTGGTTATCCCAGACTCGTGGGGCTGAGCTGTCAAAGTGAAGAGGCGATCTGCGCCGAAAAACTGACCCTCGAGTGCTGTCGTCGGCGTCCTCTATGCCAGCGCCGTAGTGTGCGTCGGTGTGGTGTGGCCTTCCGGAGAGGGGAGGTGGGCGCCTGATTTGCGTGCACTGTCACGCTGCCGCGGCTACTGACGTTTGCGCAGGTGGGCCTCTGACAGAGGGCACACGAGTGGTGTCTTCCGATGACGTCACACCTCTCAGTCCCAAACCTCAGTTCAGTCGTCGAGTACGGAGGTGATGCGATGTCAGGAGAGGAAGCTGCGTCGCTGGGAGCCACCAGAGAACACTTACGGACCCACGACAGACGTGGAGACGAGGGCGAAGAACTTTTGAAGTGGGGCCGCCTGGTTTTCGGCACAAGTGTGACACTGAGCAGGCAACTGCGCAGCTTCTTAATCAATACCATGCGGTGTCCCGTGACAAAGTGATAACTGTTTGGTGCGAACAGCACAACTGTGGCCTTGATGGAGAAGAAAGAGCGATGGGTGCTGAAGATGGAAACAAAGTACGTGACGAATTCGAATCCCTGGACAACGAAATCATACGATGGTGGACCGTGAGATCGTTCCGGCGAGCAAAGAAGTGGCCAACCGACGAGTTTTGGATTTGGCGCGTTGAACGTTGCCAACTGTTGGGAATGAAATACAACAAAACGCGCAAAGCAGGGTCAGAGGCAGGGGCACGAGCAATCTGGCGATAATCGGGAGAAATGTCCTACAACGTATCCGAGAAGCAAAATCGGCCAAAGTGTCAAAATCAGAAGCAAGGCCGACAGGAGGACAGGAGGGAATATCGACGTTGGCATATTTAGCCGCAGGCGGCGGGCTGTTATCGTATTGATAATCCCGTCAAAATTGGCCAAGCACTCTACTTTTTCAGCAGTGGGCTGGGAAATAGGTTCGGATGGACTAAACAAGGTTTGTGGGGAGTTGTAATATATCAGCAAGAAGAATTTACGACCAAACAAGTACTGGTGAAATATTCTTCCATCATACAATATAGCAAGGGCTTTCTTTTCAAATTGAGATTAGTTCCGTTAAGCGTCAGCCTACAGTTTGGAAGCAAAGGCAATCGGACGGTCGTGAGAACCATGTCTGTGGGCAAAATGGCCCCACTGCCGTGAGAACAGGCATCAACAGCTGAAAAAACAGGCGTTGTTTGGTCAAAATGCGCAAGGTGACGATCACGAAGCGAAGCATCTTCCCGTTTTGGGAGGCACGCTCACAGTTTTGAAACCAAGCAAAAGAAACGTATTTTCGGTGGACCCGATGCAAATGCTATTGAAAGAGGTGAATATCCTGAAAATTAATGACATGACCAATTTACTCCAGTTGAGACTGAAAGAACACACATTTGTGCTTATTACACTTTAACCCTGCCTCAGACAACAGCTGGAGGTGGCCTACAAGCTTTTGCAAATGTTGATCAAGCCTTCTACCGGGCACGACACTATCGTCGAGATAGTTAGGGCAAGATGAAACTGTTGTCGTCAGCTGGTGTAACTACCAAACGGCAGCCGGTCGCGGTGGTCTAGCGGTTCTAGGCGCGCAGTCCGGAACCGCGCGACTGCTACGGTCGCAGGTTCGAATCCTGCCTCGGACATGGATGTGTGTGATGTCCTTAGGTTAGTTAGGTTTAAGTAGTTCTAAGTTCTAGGGGACTGATGACCACAGATGTTAAGTCCCATAGTGCTCAGAACCATTTGAACCATTTTTTTGCCAAACGGCAAACCCAGAAACATAAACAAGTCAAGATGAGTACTGATAACAAATGATGTTTTTGCAAATGTTTATCAGTTTCAATCTGCAAATAGGGGTCTCTAAAGTCAATCTTTGAAAAGAAGCATCATGTTACAGCATGTCTTTGAGTTCTTCCGGGCGCGGCAGCGGAAAAGTACCAATCACACTTTGAGGATTCACTGTGGACTTAAAAGCAGCAGACAAGCGTAGTCTGCCTGAATGTGTCTTCAAAATTACAACGAGTGACATCCATTGGCTGGCAACAGATGGAGCAGTAACACAATTGCCCTGCAATGTTTGAAGTTCTTGCGCAACTTGTTCGCAAAGTACACGCGGAACACGGCGAGCTTTGAAAATGCGCAGATGATCATTATCTTCCGTCGTAATGTAGTCGACTAAATTGGTCGCCTTTCCAAGTGCATCAGAAAAAAATGACCGAAAGCCTGCACAAAGATTTTTCTCACTGTTACTACGCACAAAGGGATTAATAGAAATTACATTGTTTTGAAAGTATAGTACAAACAAATCATAAATATCAAGTCCGAAAATGTTTTCAATGTCACCTGAAATGGGAATGTTCACACGTCCAAACAGTTGACTGTCCTGGCGCTGTACAGAAGCCAAGTACCCTGTCTGTGAGTCACATGCTCTGCCGATTTGTGTGCAACGTCCCCCAGTGTGGGGCTTAGACGACATACTGTGCGTAGACTTGCATCTATAGCTATGCAGTGTAGACATAGAGCTGGCTCAGTTATTCAACAATCATTTTCAATTCTTCTGCAAAAACGAATACAATCTCTGCCTACAAACTAATTCTCACTTTCGAGCCAGATAAATAAATACATGTAGTGTTTATGGATGAACTTTTATTGAGAGACGTCTCTCAAGAAATTGAATGTCCTCAAACGTGACGTCCAGACGTGTAGGCTATAATCGTTGCTCTTCTCTTCATTACATATTATTGTCTATCGCTTTGGATTGGATCATGTTAGAGAAAATTTTCCTGGCTTAATGATATTCTAACATTATAAAAATTAGTGTGACACATACCCATACTTTGCCTTTAGTTAGTTAGTTATTTTCATGTTCCATGGATCATTCTGCACGATAAATCGTCATGGTGTGGAACGAGTCATTTTACATTCATATTGCCAATTAATTTGTACATCTATTTGTACTGTAAATATCACCATATAATTATTTTTCACCGAAATGAAAACAAGATATACAGATTGAGTTAGCAATTTCTTCCCACCACCTTTTACGCATTACAGACACAGAAATTCTTCTACAGAATAGAAGGAGCTGTCAAGGAGAAACTCTTCCAGTTTGTTTTACAAATTTTACCTAGATGTCTGTTAGACATTTTATATCACTGGGTAAGTGGTCAAAAATTTTTGTTGCAACGTTATGCACCCCTTTCTGTGCTAAAGACAACCGTAATGTTGTGTAATGAATGTCATTTTTTCATCTAGTATTGTAATTATGTACCTCATGGTTTCTTTTGAACTGTAGTGGATTATTTACAGCAAAATTCATGACGGAATAAATATTGTGAAGCAGTAGTCAGAATGCCCCACTCCTTTAACAGATGTCTACAAGATGATCACGGGTGAGCACCACCAATTATCATAACACCACTTTTTTGGGCAATGAAGACCTTCTTTCTTAAAGATGAGCTACCCCAGAACATTATCCATATTACAATACTGAATGAAAAATATGTCATCTTATTGATTTCTCTCTCCCCAAAATTTGCTATGATTGTGAGTGCAAATGTGGCTGAACTAAGTTGTTTTAGGAGTTCCAAAAATATATATTTTCCCATTTAAATTCTCATCAATATGGACACCTAATAACATTGAAGTTTCCACGCTATGTATTTCATCACCATGTGTTACACTTACCACCGGTGCAAAACCCCCAGGGGTGCAGAACTGAATATGATGTGTCTTTGTGAAATTCAGGGTGAGACCATTCCCAGAAAACCTGTCAATGATGCTTTCGAGAACTTTGTGCACCATTTCTGTGTGTATACTGGGAGTGGTTACAATAGTGGTCTCATCTGCAAAAAGAACTAATTCAGCTTGTTGTACATTACACAGTAGATCGCTTACATATATGAGAAACAATAGTGGTCCTAAGATTGAGCCTTGCAGAACCCAATATGTGGTTCTTCCCCAGTCAGAATTATGTCCATGGATTCTGTTGGTTGAATTATTACTAAGTACAGCTTTCTAAATTCTTTTAGTTAGATGACATGATCCATTGGTTGGCTATACCATCAATTGCATAAAACTTCAATTTATCTAGGAGTATACTATGATTCACACAATCAAATGCCTTCGGTAAGTAACAACAAACACCTACCGGTGCTATTTTGTTATTTAATGCTTTTAATATCTGCTGAGGATATTATTTTTGCCATGGTGAGATACTATTCTAGAATACATCACATTCTCAAGAATTTTGAAAAATTATGTCAGCAGCGAAACAGGTCGGTAGTTACCGGTGTCTCTCTTATCACCTTTCTTAAAGAGGGGTTGAAAAACGGCATATTTGCGTCTCTCTGGAAAAATGCCTTGACTTAGTGATGTGTTACATATTTTGGGCAATACCTGACTTATTATATTGCAACAAATTTTAGTACTCTATTGGAAACACCATCAAAACCAGAAGAGCTCTTATTCTTGAGGGAGAGTATGACCCTCATGGTTTCAGGAGTAAGAGTTGGTGGTGTATTTATATTATGTAATTTTATGAGACTTAGGCCTACTTCTTCAACATATAGCTGCAATCTTTCTCTTGAACTGTTGATCCCTATGCTTTCCACTCTGTTTAAGAAATGATTATTAAATATATTTGCTACCTGTGACGTGTCATTTATAACCCTTCCATTCAATTCAATAGTAATGTCATCCTGTTTTGTGGTTGGTTGTCCTATCACTTTCTTCACTTTATTCCATATTGCCTCACCTCTGTTGTCAGATGTACTGATTTCTGACATTATGTGCATGTTTCTGGATTTTTTTTAATAATCTTTCTTATAATGGTGGCTTTTAGTCCCTTGCAAAGGCTTTCAATGAAACGTCTTGTTGTCTATAGGGGAATGGTAGCCCATTCTTCTGTGATAGCCGAAGCTAGTAATGTTGGATGGTCGGCTTCGGGGCGAATTCAGCGTTCTAACTCGTTCCACAGGTGTTGCAAATCTGAAGTCGAGGCAGTACAGCACATTTCAGGAACAGTATTGTCCACAAATCATTGTTTCACAGAAGCTGCTTTATGATAAAGTTCATTATTGTGTCTATAAAACATTCATTTCCTTCGAACTATATCTCGACTGCATGCAATACACAATTCTGTAAAATGCCTCCACATCACCCTGCATTTAGTGCCTTGTCAAGTGTAATAACGGGACCAAGACCTAACCACGAAGAATAGCCCCACACAGTAATCCACAACCACCTCCGCACTTCACTGATAGCAGGCAGCCCTCATTGGTCCAGATCACTCGTTTCCAGTCGGCCACTGTCCCGTGGTGTCTCCCTGCACAACACTTCAAGTTCTGCATAGCAGTGAGAGCAGAAAACTGTCGTCCATTTCACTCCAGTCTCTTTACAGACGTCTGCAGTCTGCTACGATCTGAAACATCAAGAAAATGGGTAACGACTGATTTCATTAATCGTCAACAGCTATGTGGTGCAAAAAATGTAAGGCTTACCTAGATGCTGTACGTAATCAGAACTATGAGACAACTGATACTTCCTCAGTGTGCAAACAACACCTAACAGAAGCAGCTTACACTATGCCTCTCTAATACAGGAGACCGTTTCACTCGTCACTATCGTGAATGACAGGCTGGACAACATAATTTCCCAAAATACAAAAATAGTATGCACAATGGATACTATTAAGGCCTTAATGATGAGAATGCCAGTTCCCATAATGCAATGATTCATTCAACAGACGTGTGTTGGAAAATAGGGACTGATGCTGTATTTAATCAATAGTATGAGACAAATGATCTCTATTACACCCCCACTCCCTCAAAATTCTAACAAAAAGTGACGAAGATTGCTACCACTATGCCTTTCATAATAGTTGTGCTCGCCGTCACGGACAATAATAATTTTTACAGTTCGCTCTTTGTCATGAGAGAGTCATTGTCTTTCAGGGGTTTCATGTAGTTTGCAAATGTCTCTGTCTCTGTCTGTCAGTGGCAGCTGGAGAGCCGAAATGACGCTAAGTAGGATGTGTACTGTGGCTTACTGACGAGAAAAATAACCTAAGAGCTCTATTATTTACACAGGGCGATTCAGGAAGATATGCAAATATTTTAATACGTTCATATTGCTAAATGTTAAAGCCCTCTACTGTTAACATAAATCAGTACTTTTATACATATTACTTCTAACAGGAACAAACAGAAGCTGCCTTTACCAATATTCCTGATCACTCAAATGTAAGAATAAAAATAAGTCAACAGTTAAAGAACTTTTGTTCATGAACAGCCATATAAACAGCTTTAGCCCATTAAAATCAGTATAACTCTTATACATACACCTTTAGCTAAAACAAACAGAATCTGCTCGTGCTAATACCCCAGATCATGTTACCATAACAACAGAAATAAGTCAGCAGTTCATCTGAAGGTTTGTTATTAATTTAAACTTAAATACAAAAGTCCTAGCCATACAGACAGCTGCGTCTCACTGCAGATACAATAGCTCTGTATCATTGATTCCTGGGTATTCATGTTAATGCCAATCATGATTTAAAATAATAAAAAAATTGCTATGAACTGCTTGTATTATACGTAATATACAAAGACAAATAAGATATCCGATCACCGGAAGATTGTTCTTGTAGTAAATTATATCTTTATTTTATTTTGTGCTCTCATGTTATCGCCAGTCTGATTAAAATATTTGCCCTTATATCGACTTTAATGCATGTAAAAAGAACAAATTGCATATCTGTGCAAAGTAGGCCTATGCCATATCTTTCTGTCACAAGCAAAATTTGTAAAGCGCATGCTGGATGCTGGAAAAGTCTCGCTGTCAGCGTGTAAACTAATATAGTTTGTGTGGAAGTGTGTGTAGTTAATATGACAAATGGACATCAAAATGGAGGCAGAAAAAAGCCACCCATGCTGTCGCAGTGAGTAAAATACTAAATTTACATCCATATCGACAAAAAAAAATAAAAATGGTTCAAATGGCTCTGAACAGTATGGGACTTAACATCTGAGGTCAGCAGTGCCCTAGAACGTAGAAATACTTAAGCCTAACTAACCTAAGGACATCACACACATCCATGCCCGAGGCAGGATTCGAACGTACGATCGTAGCCGTCGCGTTTTTCCGGACTGAAGCGCCTAGAACCGCTCGGCCACACCCGGCCGGCTCCATATCGACAGATAAGCTGTAGTCATGGTGATACGTTAAACTGTGTTCCATCTTTTTGTCATAGAGCCAGCACCCAGCATTATGCTAGTAATAATGATGTAACTTCCTGAAACCATCTGAAGATGAACCTGAAAAGTTTCGAAAACCGGTTCATGGAATCAAACATAAGATCGTATTTGACAATAAACTTAGGTATAAAACTGAATCAAATTCTTTTCGGGAACCAAGAAATACTACGTCAACGAGCCTTCCTTGATCCAATGCTTTGAGCATGAATGCGAGAAAAGTGCGAGTAGTGTTGTACATTGAGTGATGTTTTCGGAATTCGTGCTGCTTGACACTGAGGAGGTCATTCTGTTCATGGTACCTCATTGCGTTTGAGCTGCGAATATGTTCTAAGATTCTACAACAAATCGGTGTCAGTGATATTGGACGCTAGTTTTGTTAATCACTTGTATTACCCTTCTTGTGGATTGGTATGACCTGTGCATTTTTTTCCAAGAACTGGGTCCGGTTTGAGGCGCCATGGCACGGATTGCGCGGCCCCTCCCGCCGGAGGTTCGAGACCTCCCTCGGGCAGTGGTGTGTGTGTTGTCCCTAGCATAAGTTAGTTTAAGTAGTCTGTAAGTCTAGGGATCAATGTCCTCAGCAGTTTGGTCCCTCAGGAATTCACACACATTTGAGGAATTTGAATTTATTTCGTTTCATAAGGTTGGGAACCATGTTTACTTTCTCATTAGTTTCATGTTGTGTACCAGCCTCAGTAATGTGATACACACAGTATAGACATGTGCCTTGCTTGGGATATACCTACAAAGAACAACCTATTGAGACTAATGTATGATGAGCTCTACATCCTTGGAACGCTTAATCTTTCTACTGGTAATTCTGTTCAGCTCTCACTCAGTCTTGCACAACGTCATTTCAATTAAACTAGAGAGTGACTTACAGATATTTGTTTCACTTGGAAACAGCTACGAGGATTAATTAATTTGCTAAGTTCAGTCATTATTGTTTTGTAGGTACCTTTCACTTGGCAGCTCCCACCAGGATTGCCTTACTACTAGCGCGGTTATCAGATCTGCATTGATACTTTTGAACATGTTCCCGTTGTACAAGCAATAGCAAGAAGTCGTTCTATACAATCCAAGTAGGGCTACCAAGTTTCGGCCAATCTGTTATCCATAGATAACGTCTGCAAAACAAGGTGAATTGTGATAATCTTCCATGCATCCACAATATTGAATGCAGTTTCTATTCTCCTGTTCCAGACTCACGTTCGTAACTGTAGTCCGCTCACTTAGTAGTTTCGTAATTACCCATTATTCATTTAAAGAGTATCAAGTATGCTTGAACATTACCTTGTCTAAAATCTTTTACAAAAACAGAGTCTGTGAGGCATATTCGTGGAACAAATAAATCATGAAGCAAACTAAAGTTGGATGACAAAATGAAATTTTTTTCTATACTCCTGTGGACCACGTTAATGACTGCTCATTTTTATCGCGAATTGACGTCTTTGTGTTGATTCTGTATACCTTAGAAACAGTTTTAAAATGATAGACGCTTTTAAAGATATTAGTCCCCTACCAATGCCACGTCTGTTGTAGGCCAATACATTTTCCATGCGTTGATTATTGTATTTCATAGTTCTTTAAGAAAGTACAGTTGGGAGACAGTTCTAATCATTCTAGTAGTCTTTTACACTCGAAACATAAAGATTTTTTCCCCAGTGTTTATTTCATAGTTCAGCAATCACAACGGCCACGGCGGCTGGCAAAAGAACTCACGACCGACCTTCAGAGGCATGGAGTCCGCATCTTCTTGGTAAACAGGTTGGTGTCTTTGAGACAAAACAACCTGTGGTGAATAACACCCGTGTACTTTGAAATTTAATTTTGTACGAAATGTATGTTTGCTGCTGTCCACTGAATCTGCAACACGATGACCACGAAGGCCTCTTGCGACAAACATCCAGTCTGTCGAGTGTACACATAAAACATGCTTGGATATGCAAATGATCAGCATTTCAGCGCAGGCACACAATGCAGGTCGCAGCAAAGTCATCTCACATCGCACAAGAAAAGATTATGCTGCGAGTATGTCATTCAGAAATCACATTTCAGTAGCAGTTATTTTGAGGAAATCGTGTTATGGATCGTTTAGGAAGGACGCCTCACCACCAGCAGATGTCGCAGTTTGGCTATTACGGTGTCGCTTCCTCATGGGACTGCAGCTAATCGATCCACGACACTGCTGCTTGCATTGGTCGACGTATCATGATTGCAGTACTCGACACCATGCAGGGTCTTCGTAGCTCATAGCTTGTTTGCATCAAAAAAAGAACCACAATCGCAGTGATACAGCGTCAGGAGCACCACGAGACCTCAGCACGGCGGACATTCTGTGGTGTCCGAGCAGGGGTGGCATTGCGATGAACACAGGAGTGGCACCACATCATCTTTCCAGACAAATCCCTGTCTACATACACCGTCACAACACACGTTTCACATGTGGCGGTCTCCAAGCTGAACGAAGCTTGCCTGATTGCATATGACATTTTCATACGTGCACAGCGTACAGTGTGTTGGTGTGGGGTGCTACATACAGGTGTTTAAATAGAAATTCGGTCTTGCGATAGAAGGAGTATCCAGAATGAATTGCCTTAGGTTAGAATTAAAACTTGCTTTGCTACCTGCCAGACTTGTGATTTCATCTTTCAGCTACACAGCGCAAGGCTGCAAGTGGTCCGTGGTATCCTGACCTACATCGATGTAGATGATATTCAGCTGTTGCCATGGTCAGCACGTTCTTCAGAAGAGTCAGCGAATGAAATTATTTGATGGTAAGTCGACGAGACACTGACGCCAAACCATTAACCAGAGGTTACAAATGATGAACTGTGGTCTATAGATGAAGGGGAACGGAACGACATACCCATATCTGTCATCCACGTTTCGCTCCGCTCTGTAGCCTGCCAGTTTAGAGCTGATGTCAGAAGCTGCAGATCTGTGTCCTACTGTTGCATCTTGCATATCCCCAAATCATGTTCTTCTCCTGCATTATACACAGACAAAAAGTACAGCTGAATTATTTGCTCTTCCTCCTGTTATATTTTTAATACCCAGTACTGTACTTTTTGTACCTGGAAAACAGTCAGGTCTCAATGAGTTTGTAACACATAACGAGATAGAGTCTTACTTTCTTCATCACCACACTACGTTGTTGTGGCTTTTTTCTTTTTCTCATAGCTTACTGAGAACTATTTCTTATCAAAGGTATTAACAGCCATTGATGTAAGGAACATTAATTTTTGAAATAAAACGTTACCTTTCATTTTTCTCAAGCCCATAACTTCTACGTCGACATAATTTTCTCTCAACGCTAGTTTCCTCACATGTACAATTGTTGCTGATACCTTAGTCGATAGGCATAGCGCTGGCGCCAGCTATCAGCACAAAGATCCTGCTTGCTTTCGGAGCATCGCTGGCCACACTAATGAGACGAAAAAAGTAAGAGGCGCCCTCAGAAGTTCTCCGTGTCACCATCGACGGATTGTCTAGGAACAGACACGATGTCAGTTGTACGCCAGCTATGTTTCAGTCAACACCTGGTCCACAGCAAACAAGTAGAGGAGTGTTGTGTCCGGTGAGAACAGAGTAAGGACAACCAGTTAGGCTGATAAAGTTAACATGCAGGTCCTCTATTGTGTTTGTGAACTTTGACTCTCAATAGCTCTCGAAAAAGAGGTTCCACTGGGTAGTGTTTAGAGTTGTACTACCAACAACAGTCTGTTTCAGTGCAAGTGTTAGAATGGTTCTACGTATGTACATAAATATACCTGCGCTCTGACTTATAGTCATTATAAAGAAGCGGTTGTACAACAAAAGATAAATGTTGATTGTCACTGTTAATGTATTTCAACTCTTATGTTTTACACTTCCAATAATCATGTCATTGTGACAACCAGTCACAACAGTGGCGACGAGGATTACCGACAACTGTTTCTCTGTTTTGAATACAAGTATGCACAGAGTGTATCACGAGCCTCCCTGCTCAAGTGCCGGACTTGTCACCGACACAGACTGTCCAGCTGCAGGGCCGCCACGTTGAGCAGCTGCCACAAACGCTGCACGGGATGACGCAGCTGGTTGCCACGCCACAGCGGCAGCCACCCCCAGCCTCAGTAAAGCCAGTGCGTGGTGTGCCCTGCGCACCGCAGTTCAGAGCGTATCGTGGTAAAGAGCAACATTGTGCGGAATCCTTGGCTCAGCTTACAGCACATTTCCACGCCTACAGCATCACAAGTGACCAGCGCATTTGTCAATGTCTTTCCACAGTAGGCTCGGAAGTACGTAGGGTAACAGTAGAACGTTTCCCCGATGTTCGTTCAGTGCCTAAAGTGTCAAGGGTATTAATTCTCTACTAGTTCATGTAAAAACAGTAGGACAGAGAATTACTTGGATCAACCAGACAGCATCACTATAACTGTTCACGTGGCTTAAGTTACGGTGACGTTATGCTAAGAGGCAGCATTACTCAAAACGTTGGTATTGCACATATCCGTGATTCTGTTCTCATATTGCCGAGTTCTCCGAACTTCCATACTGTTTTGTCTATTATAGGCTCACAAGTCAAAGTTTGTTACAGAACTTGATATGCAAGTTCCGGCAATTTTAGTTGTGAAAAGTAAGAAACGTCGTGGCGCAGACCCCCCCCCCCCCTCCCCTTCTCCAGCGCGTAGCACCGGCGTAGCGCGAAGTCCCAGTTTTGTGCTAGCGAGCAGCGCATTTCGCGTAAACAGCCGGACTACCGTACAAGGAAATCTTAGCCTCGCTGGTATTGCGCGCACGAACGTTCTCAGAATCATTGTCGTGAGGCGACTTGTTTTTCCTGCGGAAAACAAGGCGAGATGAGATAAAAACGCTGTTTATGCAGTCTTTCAGGAAGCGGAAAGTTTCTAAGCCGAACTCCATCCCTCAGTAAGTAACATTGTTTCTGCCTGTGCCGTCCAGAGAATTCAGTGACTCGACCCGTTGCCGTAGAAACAGTTCGTCAGCGGTTAAGCAGCAAATTAGTTGAATGTAGATTTGCGTGTGGAAAATCACAATATTAAATTTCACTACGATACTAGTGCTTCCGTGACCCTGCTGAATCGTGCAACGTGTAAACGTTTAGGCATCCCGCCGCTAGAGCAGCCATTTTCCACCCTCACAGCCTTTACTTGTCAAGATAGCCCTGTGTTAGGCGTGTGCAGCGGGACTGGTACTTTTCGTGACACTGATGAAACAGTTCTTTTTCACGTCTTATATTCATGTGACAGCACGAATATATTTGGAATGGCCAATTTGTTTGGTTACACCATTCATGGCAATATATTGTGAGTTAATTCAGCTGGGCCACTTGACAGTGTCAGTACTTTCCGTGACAAGTAGATTTCTCTGTTTGAAGAAGATTCAGGAAAAGTGTCAGGATTCGAAGCCCATGTTACATTAAAACACAGTGCACTGCCTACCTTTTGTCATGCTAGCCCTGTCCCTCGTGCTTACGGGACGCATTAGCCAAACTTTAGAACGGTGGCAGGAGTGTGAGCTGCTTAAGTCTGTATCTGCAGCCTTTGGTTGTTCTCAGGGAACCGTCAGGTGGTCTCAGAATGTGTGCAGACTTCAAAGCAACAGTCAGTCCACAAACTGTTGTTGAGTCTTTTTCGCAGCCTCGGCCATAGTAATTGGACGAATTAGGAAAAGGTAACTTTTTCTCAAAAATTGACTTGTACGAGACTTCTCACACTGTGTGGGCTACACTAACTGGGCTATTGCATTTGAATCAAAGGCACTTACCAAGCTTCAAGGCAATTACAGGTAGTTGCAAAAGGAAGACCTCGCTAACATTTACAGGGCCATCAAATTCCACCAGTAACTGTATGAATCTCTCTCTCCTTTTTTTTTTTTTTTTTTTTTTTACGTCTCTATTTGACTTCTTTCAGCCTGTCCTGACTTGGCGAACTGGACAGTGCAGAAGCTACAGCAGACGTCCCCATTGCTGTCAGCTTCTCAGTATGACTTGAAACATCAGTCCACACCATAAAGCATTCAAAAGTGACTTGCCATCGCAGCTACCAGTGGGATCTGATGTAACGTTTGATTCGTCCAAAGCCTCCTGACCTCCACACTGATTCGCAAGAAATGCGTGTGCTGGAACACTTTCTTGTAACTTTTCGTCGTGTGGCACAAGAGACTGTCAGACCAATCTTTGACAGTCGTTTTGGATTTTGTTCACTACAAGTGACTAAGTAGTATCGAAGACACTCACCACCACATGGCAAGATGCTTGTATGCACATCGTTATGCTATCACAGTACAGATGGGTGTTCTTGTCCTTCACACAGAAGATGGGGATGCCTTGTGTCTTAGTGGCTCAGGCCCTCCAGTGAGTAGTGTTAAACTTACTGCATCAGAATCACAGTGTGCAGTGTGTGTGTAGCATCAGGCGACTCCCTTACAATGATGCATTCTGGTCACACAGAGGAGCTCCCTGGCAGTGCTTCTACAATGGCTTTGCTCGTCCATACTGGAATATGAGATGGTTAGTAGCGGTGGACACGTCCAGCAAGTCTCCAAGCGTCGCCCAATGTACTCTACTGCTTAAACAAATACTGTGTCTGCTTTGACTTCAGTTTTTTTGTATCGAAGGTATAGCAGCAGAAGCAATCGTGTCTGACAATGGGCCACACGCTGCTTTCTATCCGATGACCACTCAAATTACGAAATATTGTAACCCGAAATAGCTACTTCTACAACAATTAGATCTGTATTAGTCTCGAAAGTAGAGATGTATGCCATTTGATTCGTCTGATATGGGAATGCAGCGCGACCATTTTAAAAAACTGAGAAAACAAGTTTTCTTCTCTCTGGAGTCTGACGTTACAGAATGTAAATTCTTCTGTACAGTATTTTATTCTCTACTGTTCGCCAGTTTCGACCACACTGCTATATTCACGCTGTCGTCGGACATATCAAAGAAGCTTTGAAAACATGGACACTCTCAGATAATAATTTAGAGATTGCTACCCAAAAAACTGAAAGCGAAATAACATGATGAAATGATTAGTGATTTACTATTTGGTCATTACAAATAAAATCGTTGTAGGAGACGCGATTCCTCTGTTTAAGAGTAAGTAAAAGGAAATAATGGTTTGTGTTGATTTCATATAGATTTTCTGAAATAACCGACAAGTAAGAATTTATTGCATTCGGTAACATTATTATTCAACATAGTCCATATTGTTAACTTTCCAGTTAGGTTTGCCGTATGCCCAAAAGTAGCCACTGATGATATACTTAGTTAAAGGTCTAATAAACAAGAGGTATACTACAAAACCAACAGCCAATGGCCCCTCAGGATTGCAGTTCCTTCTGTTAAATGAGAATACCTATCAGGATACAAAATCGTAATTCAAAAGAATAATCAGTGACGAAAAATTAGGTTATTTTAGAAACTCCTCAAAGGAGTCAGCTGGAACGTGTATGCACGAATGACAAACATGATACTTTTACTGATAAAATTCTTACACTTTTCTAAAATCGTCTTTCCGCAAAGGTAACCCAGATTAGTGCAAAGTCTACAGAAAATCAACAGATTTCTCAGCGAATAAAGGTATCTTGCTAAACAAAAAGAAAACAGTATTTCTCAGTTCTCAGTCAGAAACGGGTCTCAAGTTGATGGTGTAGCATAATAGTGACAGTAGTAATACAGAAAGTTACTCAAGCGTACTATGAGAAATACATGGAGACATAAGGTATAGTAAGTAGGCTGTTTATGTTTTCTTATTGGCAACGTTACGTAGCGCTCTGTATGAAAATCACTGGCTGTGCTGAGTGCAGTCTGTGGCTAGTTTGCATTGTTGCCTGCCGTTGTAGTGTTGGGCAGCTGGATGTTAACAGCGCGTAGCATAGCGCAGTTGGAGGTGAGCCGCCAGCAGTGGTGGATGTGGGGAGAGAAATGGCGGAGTTTTGAAATTTGTAAGACTGTAGGTCATGAACTGTTATGTATATTATGAGTTTTCAACACTATTAAGGTAAATATATTGTTTGTTCTCTATCAAAATCTCTTTCATTTGCTAACTATGCCTATCAGTAGTTAGCGCCTTCCGTAGTTTGAATCTTTTATTTAGCTGGCAGTAGTGGCGCTCGCTGTATTGCAGTAGTTCGAGTAACGAAGATTTTTGTGAGGTAAGTGATTTGTGAAAGGTATAGGTTAATGTTAGTCAGGGCCATTCTTTTGTAGGGATTATTGAAAGTCAGATTGCGTTGCACTAAAAATATTGTGTGTCAGTTTAAGCACAGTCTAGTATAATTTTTCTAAGGGGACGTTTCATAGTATCATAATAAAGGCACTATTCCACACAGTGAAGGAGAAAACTGGTAGAGTTACTAATGAAGAAGACTGATACTATAAAGATTAAATGATAGATGGACAGATGCATGCAGTGTTGCAAAACATTTTAACAAGCATTTCATCATTGTTACTGAATCGATGGAGTTGTCGAGTCCAGTAAGTGCTAACATGGAATATCTTAGACCGTCACTGCAAATAGCTCGTGTAGTATGAACATGATCCTTACCATGAAAGCTGAAATAGTATCTGTGACAAAAATCTTAAAATAAAAAAATTCCACCTGCTATGACAAAATATCTTCAAAAATATATAAAGAGTGTTTATCTGAGTTTAGTAACATAGTAAGCTATCCCTGTAGTAGCCAGTCAGTTATCAGCGAAATGTTCCCCAATTTGTTGAAATATGCTGAAGCTAAGCCTTTGTATAAGAACTGAGTATATATATATATATATATATATATATATATATATATATATATATATATATATATAATAGACGGCACTTTATTGTGTAAATGACTATACTTTATGTTAATTAGAACATTACAGTGTAACAGCAAATGCTGCAAAGTGATTGAAACCGTATCTCTCTGATTAGAAACATGGAGTGTCAATGGTAAAGTGTCCTTTTTTAAGCTAACATTCATCATCCAACTGAGAACTATTTACATGTAGAGTCCCACAAGATTCGATTTATGACCCTTAGTTTTCCTAGTGGACATTAATGACCTCTCATCAGTAACAGATGATATGACCATTGCAATAAACAGAAAATAAATCTAGTTTACAAAGATCGGTTAACGAAAGTAACGAGGACATTAATAAAGTACTTCTAGGCTATTTTTTTATCATGAAACTTTGAAAAAACGCCTTGTGTTCATTTTGGAACTTCCAAATTGTTCCACCACAGTATACGCCTAATAGACGACGAAAGGCAGAAGTCATTGTTTGGTAATGTGAAATTATAGGCATAGAAAGTTCATCCGGGTGGAGTGTACCACATTAACTACCGGAACCCGTTATTGGTGGCTAATTTCTTCTGCTCGACTAGCGGTTGTCTTAGTAAAATTGAGGGCTGTGTATGTATTATTAATAACTGATATCTCCAGTGCAGTGATATGATCAATGTAAATAAATGTTGAAATCTGATTTTTCTCTTTGACGATGTGTGGTGACAACAACCTAAGAATTGTCGTATGCACCCTTCAGTTCTATATTTACAGGGTTTGTGGGAGTTTTTTTACTATTCTTTAAATCAAAATATGTTTAGGTTTCTTCAATTTAATCCACATGCATTATGACTGTATCGATTTGGACATGTGGAAATGTTATTAACTTTTCATCATTGTAAATATGTACTGTGAATTCTTGTTTTCCAGAGACAATCTACATACTTGAGGATAGCCTGGATAGGGATCTGGGGAATGAAAAGTACATCTAATGCGATCTAACGTACTGATTCAAGAAGGATGAATATTAAAGAACTCCTGTAAGAGTACAAAAATAAGCGAGTACATCGGTTGCCACTTGTGAGGTATCTGGAACAAGACGTTACAAGGATGAGAAGTTGTCAGTTGCTCTCTGATGTAATGATTGGCCACTCTACTTGGTGGCCACAGCTTTAATAAAATGTGTCATTGTTTCACAGATATCGATTAATAAGATGTATCTTGAAGTACTGTGAGAAATTCTCATAGTAAATTAACAGTCATTAACTTGCCTCAGAACTCTATCACATGAAATAATCTTTGCTACAAGTACTATTCAATGTTTTACCCGTTCTATGAACTTCACGGATGTAACTGGCCATTTTGATGAACATTTGACAGCTGACAGGAAAGCAGTGGTCAAATTCAGACGAGTGTCCTAACCACACTTTCATTAGTAGATTTGTACAATTTTTATCACATCATAGTGTCGCAGAAAACTAGCCCTTAATTTCCCTAACAATTCTGTTGTCAGCTTATGACATTATAATCTTTTATCAGTAATCTTAATGTGAATGCTATTGCGCAAATACAAATTGATAATTTTGGTTTAGCACTTTAAACAGACTTCTACAATTTTCCTAAATTTATTAATCTTCATATGTCGGTAAACAGTCACTTTCAGTCGAAATGATGAAGCATAAGATTGTGTACAGCTGAATGTTGAATCTTATCATTCAAGTGATAGTCTTCCTGTACTCATTAGATCATTTCACTATTATTCAAAACGGTGGAACAAGCACTACATAATTTATGAAGTCATGAAAGTTTATCACCATCAAAACATAAAATGATATTAAAAATGGAGGTTTCTACCTACGCATTTAACTTTGAGACTGGCGAGGTTACTTTGAAAAATACCATTCATTATTTTATCAGTTCACTGCAATCATCACAAATGCTACTTTTGCGTCTGTAATTCATTGGAAGCAAAATTTTGTCTCTGGACCTCTTTACGCATTACTCACAAATTCCAAGGGATCACCAATAAACCTCACTGAAGATACACTCCTGGAAATGGAAAAAAGAACACATTGACACCGGTGTGTCAGACCCACCATACTTGCTCCGGACACTGCGAGAGGGCTGTACAAGCAATGATCACACGCACGGCACAGCGGACACACCAGGAACCGCGGTGTTGGCCGTCGAATGGCGCTAGCTGCGCAGCATTTGTGCACCGCCGCCGTCAGTGTCAGCCAGTTTGCCGTGGCATACGGAGCTCCATCGCAGTCTTTAACACTGGTAGCATGCCGCGTGTAACATAACCTTCTTATTTATCCGCTCGTTCGGGATCTGAATAGCAGCCCATAATTAGATAATTGATTAATGTGACCGTGTACCTAATGGGCTGGCAATCGGATTGGACTGCTCAGGGGATGTTACATTCCGTATTGTCCTTCGCAAATACTGTAATACGTACTGTTTAGTGGTAAGAAGGACACAACACAGTTTCACAAACAAGATCTATATTCTCAGCAAAAGCACAAAATAAGGAGACAGCCACTGCCTTCGTCAATACACTGTAAATGACGGCTAATCTCAGCACAGGTTTCTCTAGTTATTCTTAATCGTCACACGCAACATCCAATCACTGTAATCCAAGTAATGCTGGCGCGGTAGACGCGGAAGTTCAATAGCGGCACTTAATATCACTGAAATCACTCTGTAATTAAACTTTCTCACTTTCCCGTATATTACTAACACAAAGGGGTTAAACCACGGCGATGGCCACTCCCTTTGCCGGTAATTTGCATTAATTCAACTGCTGGCTTCTGCACAGCTCTGCCCGCCTCGCGGGAACCTACCACACCCTGACTTCAGCACATCTCCACACTGCTGCTCTCCGCCCAGTTCTTCCCGCCTCGCGGGAATCTACCCAAGCAGCACTCGGTACTCCGGTGAACCCCCTCTAGCTCTCGCGACCTGCACACACACTACTCGATAGTTGCCCTGTCGACCTGTGTGAGCTCAAACTTAGTAGTAAGGGCCTGCGGACCCCTTACATCCCCGCCCTCAAAAACTTCTTTTGAACCGCAGGCGAAAAAGAATCGGCAAGGGATTAAAAACATGGTTACATTTGAACTAAACATGCAACACAAATCATTAGTGAAATTACAGCTTCATCGAATAATCCTGGACTCCGGTAGTGGGCTGCCTCCACAACAATTTTACAAAAGGTTATTACATCACATAAATGGCATTGTTCAAAATTACGATTTTTCATCTCAACCAGCAATAGTCCTCTCTAGTCCAATATCAGATGACAACACACACAGCATGTATACTCAAAAATTATTACCTAAACACAGAACATATGAACACTACACTACCATTTTGCTATTACAGGTTTTATATCCATCCTTAGAAAATCTTTGACATGAAATATGCAACTCTAATTGTAATACATCACAAAACACAATGTAAATAAACACTTCCCTCTTTCAAAAGTCCATTTTACAGCTAAATGTCCTAACGATGTCTTAGCAGGTTTATTCGGGTCCTTATAGCCCTCACTCTTGGTCGGACCTCACCTGGAGTGTCCTTCGGTTTTTCGGTTCCTCCTCCTCTTCCTCGGAAATCAGACGAATGATTAATATGAATCCTTGGGTCATTACTCCCTTCTCTGTTTCGATCATTAGCTTGCTTGTATTTCTGTGATTTAATAGACTCCATCTGCTCCAGTATCTTCATTAAGGCCTCCCTATCTTTGATTAGGCTCCTAGATATAGTTCCTTGCCTTTTCTGATTCAATCTTCTTTTTATCACAGATACCATGACGTTACCATTCAGGGGTTGTTCCAGGGTCTCGTTCAATTCCCACAAATGTTCAGCAAACTCTCTCAACGTTCCCCTCCATGTACTAAGTGACTTGCGATGGAGTAGGTCCTCAATTGCCGCACATTGATGGCTTTTGGACCAGTATTTCTTCAAGAATTCCTCTTCAAACTGGTCATAACTAGTAGTCCCTTCCTTCTTCCTGACTCCCCAAGTGAAGGCCTCACCTTCCATTCTATCTATTGCAAATTGAATCTTGTCTGAGTCTTTAAGATGTGCTGGGAAAACTCCTTTTAGCCATTTCATAAATATCATTGGGTGCAATCCTCCTTTCGGTCTAAATTTCTGCCCTGTATTACTTTGGATGCACCGATTATCACTGCTCATCAATGTAACGACCTTACCTCCCCCAACAGCTAAGGTGGCATTGCTAATTCGTCTATCAATTTCTTCTGTCTTGCTTTCCAATTGCTGCACTCCTTGTTGTAACTGCTTGACCTCCATTTCAACCCTCTTGTTATCCTCTTCTCGTTGTACGGCTATAGCATTTCTCAGATTGACAGCTAGTTGGTTTTGCCTATCTCCTATCCCCTTAACCGCCTCGTTGCATTGTTTCTGCATCTGCATCACCTCGGTGATCCTTTCTCCCAATTCGGCTTTCGTTTCTTCAATATCGTCTTCTATCTTTTTTGTTAACTTTCCTTCCACCTTTTCCACGTCTCCCTGGACTTGGTCTATGCTCTTCTGTAGCTTCTTTTCTCTCTCGTCGATGTCCATCTTCAGTCGTTCTTGCAACTCCTGCATTTCCTTCTTCAAATTATATTCCATCTTCATTTGTGATGTTTTGATCTCTTGTAAATCTTCCTTTAGTGATTTTCGGAGTATTTCTCCCCTTTCTCTAGTTTCTTGTGAATTCTTTTCTAACGATGCGTTAGTTTCTTGTAAACGCTTTTCTAACGATTCTCTTGTTTCTTGTGAATTCTTTTCTAACGATGCGTTTGTTTCTTGTAAACACTTTTCTAACGATTCTCTTGTTTCTTGTGAACTCTTCTTTATCAAGTCTACCAACATTAAGCACTTACCTTCATCCTCTAAAACTGATTTATTTCTCGTCGTTTGTCCCGGGGTCTCAGGATAATTAGTTGAATGTGTTGATGGGCTTCCTAATGACAGTCCACAACCACTAATTCCTGAATCATCTCTGTCTTCCTGTCCTATCCCTTTCCTCTCAACTACAGCCTCACAGACCTGCTTATCTTCAGAAGACATGTTTGGTTTATTTTTAATGCCCAGGCAAGTATTACAAAATAACCTCCAATAACCCAAAACACTCCTAATTACCATGAAACCAATCAAACAGTCCCTGCAATCCTTTCAGTTAATTCCCAAAATGATACAACATGCATGAGTACTGAACATAACAGCTCTCAAAAACCAAAATTTCCAATACCATTTTCACATACACAATTCATGTAAAAATATTTCACAACAAGATAATCACAACACTCAAAAATCTAAAAATGCGAATTCATCAAAACAATTACCATTTATATAGTGCAGTGTGCATAAGTAAGCATGCTATACTTCAGAGTATGTTTCACAACCTTTCGGAAATTACTGCAATTTAGCATTTTTCCTAACGTAAATATCAGTTAAAAACTGTTTATTTATTGCAAATACTGCACACTGCAATTTACTGTTATGCTAACCCGTCGTCTTCACTCACCAACCGACGTTACCGCGAGTCGCGATGTTTTGACGTTTGAGATGGGCGTGGCTGTGCAGCCGCTGGAGCTCGCGTGAAGTTGAAGATCAGCTGCAAGGCGACGTAGTTCCCCGTCGGCCGCTCCGTGGCGCTGCAGGCGGGCGTAGTTCGTAGTTCGGCCGCTAGATGCCGGAACTGCGCTCGTTGTCTCGAAGTTGCGTCACTCCGTGGCGCTGTGTGAAATCACCTCGCGGATCGAAGCTCTTTGGTGCAACTGCTACACGAGTCTGCGTGACGTCACTCACTAATTGCGTCGCCACTATACATTATCGTCAGCATAACAGTTTCTGGGTCCACACGAAACCGTCCGATTTTCACCGTTCAAAAAGCAATTTCCGTCAACATGTTATCATTAAACACCTTTCTAACAACTTTTGTGACGAAATCTTGGCTCGTCTCATTATTTTACTGTTCACACATGTCTTTCTTTAGCGTCCACTTTTCACAGTTTTTTCGCGCGAATTTACGCAATTGCACTTTACAACCCAGTTTATTGACGCTATTGTTCTATTTAATATGGCAAGAAAAACAGTTTAGTCACAATCGTGAGATATTATTACTTCGTATTGTTCAAAAAATGCACTGTTCCTTGTCGCGATTTTAACGTTCAAGCACTGTCCCGATTTCACATTGACAATTTAGTTTTCTAGCGTTAAACAGGGTAAATTACCTATTGTTCATTACGACTCGTCCGAAAATTGCACTTGTCCTGTCACGGTCGCCAACGGTGTAACAGAACCTTCTTATTTATCCGCTCGTTCGGGATCTGAATAGCAGCCCATAATTAGATAATTGATTAATGTGACCGTGTACCTAATGGGCTGGCAATCGGATTGGACTGCTCAGGGGATGTTACATTCCGTATTGTCCTTCGCAAATACTGAAATACGTACTGTTTAGTGGTAAGAAAGACACACCACAGTTTCACAAACAAGATCTATATTCTCAGCAAAAGCACAAAATAAGGAGACAGCCACTGCCTTCGTCAATACACTGTAAATGACGGCTAATCTCAGCACAGGTTTCTCTAGTTATTCTTAATCGTCACACGCAACATCCAATCACTGTAATCCAAGTAATGCCGGCGCGGTAGACGCGGAAGTTCAATAGCGGCACTTAATATCACTGAAATCACTCTGTAATTAAACTTTCTCACTTTCCCGTATAATCCTAACACAAAGGGGTTAAACCACGGCGCTGGCCACTCCCTTTGCCAGTAATTTGCATTAATTCAACTGCTGGCTTCTGCACAGCTCTGCCCATCTCGCGGGAACCTACCGCACCCTGACTTCAGCACATCTCCACACTGCTGCTCTCCGCCCAGTTCTTCCCGCCTCGCGGGAATCTACCCAAGCAGCACTCGGCACTCCGGTGAACCCCCTCTAGCTCTCGCGACCTGCACACACACTACTCGATAGTTGCCCTATCGACCTGTGTGAGCGCAAACTTAGTAGTAAGGGCCTGCGGACTCCTTACACGCGACAGCGTGGACGTGAACCGTATGTGCAGTTGACGGACTTTGAGCGAGGGCGTATAGTGGGCATGCGGGAGGCCGGGTGGATGTACCGCTGAATTGCTCAACACGTGGGGCGTGAGGTCTCCACAGTACATCGATGTTGTCGCCAGTGGTCGGCGGAAGGTGCACGTGCCCGTCGACCTGGGACCGGACCGCAGCGACGCACGGATGCACGCCAAGACCGTAGGATCCTACGCAGTGCCGTAGGGGACCGCACCGCCACTTCCCAGCAAATTAGGGACACTGTTGCTCCTGGGGTATCGGCGAGGACCATTCGCAACCGTCTCCATGAAGCTGGGCTACGGTCCCGCACACCGTTAGGCCGTCTTCCGCTCACGCCCCGACATCGTGCAGCCCGCCTCCAGTGGTGTCGCGACAGGCGTGAATGGAGGGACGAATGGAGACGTGTCGTCTTCAGCGATGAGAGTCGCTTCTGCCTTGGTGCCAATGATGGTCGTATGCGTGTTTGGCGCCGTGCAGGTGAGCGCCACAATCAGGACTGCATACGACCGAGGCACACAGGCCCAACACCCGGCATCATGGTGTGGGGAGCGATCTCCTACACTGGCCGTACACCACTGGTGATCGTCGAGGGGACACTGAATAGTGCACGGTACATCCAAACCGTCATCGAACCCATCGTTCTACCATTCCTAGACCGGCAAGGGAACTTGCTGTTCCAACAGGACAATGCACGTCCGCATGTATCCCGTGCCACCCAACGTGCTCTAGAAGGTGTAAGTCAACTACCCTGGCCAGCAAGATCTCCGGATCTGTCCCCCATTGAGCATGTTTGGGACTGGATGAAGCGTCGTCTCACGCGGTCTGCTCGTCCAGCACGAACGCTGGTCCAACTGAGGCGCCAGGTGGAAATGGCATGGCAAGCCGTTCCACAGGACTACATTCCAGCATCTCTACGATCGTCTCCATGGGAGAATAGCAGCCTGCATTGCTGCGAAAGGTGGATATACACTGTACTAGTGCCGACATTGTGCATGCTCTGTTGCCTGTGTCTATGTGCCTGTAGTTCTGTCAGTGTGATGATGTGATGTATCTGACCCCAGGAATGTGTCAAAAAAGTTTCCCCTTCCTGGGACAATGAATTCACGGTGTTCTTATTTCAATTTCCAGGAGTGTATTTTCCCAGAATTTTTTTTTTAGAAATTGTTAGACTTGTAGTTAAGTAATAATGTATCTAAGAAATCATTAAATGCTTTCGTTCTCGAATTATTTAGTTCAGTTAGCTTACAACGAAACGTGGAAGAGGCGTGTTACCTGTACCGTCGGTCAGATGAAGGGACTCTAGTTTCATCCTCTCACGACGATTTGTTGTTGTTGTTTATTTTTCGGAATGCATGGTTATTTTAACTAGTAAGAGCTAACAACATGAAAAAAAAAGAATGAAAGACAATTTTAAATGTTTACACCGAAGCTGCTCTTTATTTATTGGCTAACAAGTTTTGGGTTTCACATATTCTCACAAGCTATGCATTTTGTGTCTAGGGTATTTTATCATCCTTAAGAGTAGCTCAGAGCTTCATTATTCAGGATTACACGTGATAACAATATTTTATGTATAACAGGAATATGTTCTCACTAGAGTAAACTGTGTGTCACATAGGCTTATTTGTCAGTACGAAATGGTAACATATATTGCGTTTTATATAAAACGTGGTAGTTACGTGGATCACATCGTGTAGGATAATAAATATCTCAGCTGCGTGTAAGTATTATGACATCAGTACAGCTGCACACGACAAGCATTCCTCAAGTACAAAATACGTGGCTTGTGGAAATGGGCAAAATCCGAAACCAGTCATTCAATAAATAATTAGCAGCTTCGGTGCAAACATTTAAAAAAAATTTCCCTTGAACATTTGAGAGCTGCAAGACGTGATGTACTGAAAACCATAAATATGAAAAAAAAATACTTTCCATCATCTCAATTTGCAACACAGGAAGGTGTACAGCATACAGTGTTTTTCGGGGGACGTGCGGTGTTTCAGAACACAGATGGGCGAAAACGACAACACAAGGAGAAGAAATACGCTCATCAGTGGACACAGCATCGCTACAAGTTTGTAACTCACGCTACGGGTTCTCAGTATGGGTACGGCTTGTAACGCGACAAAAGTCGGTACGTGTGAGCAGTTCATTGAGACGAACTGTCCAAGAAAGTGTGATAGCAAACCGTTTAGCAAATACGTTCATTAGGGTGCCAATCTGCAGGCGCCAACTGGAGCCATGCAACAATGTGGGGCAGAGCGTTGACAACGAAAATTAAGAGAGCGCAACGTTCAGGCGGAGTCTCTAATTTTAAGAATTCTGCAAACCATTAGCAGGTTTATCTTCAACAGTTGGTCATTAATACGTAGCAACAACATGGAGCAAATGCTCACTGTTTCTCTGATAACCTATCATGGAACACAAACCTCTCAACGATGGCTAACTGGTTAAGAAAGCAAACGTTTCCTCTCAGTATCATCCACAGCAACGCGATGGTAGATGTCACTTTCATAGCAAATATTTCCAAATAAAGTGGCAATAAGTTACGCGCATGACACCGTCGCCTTTTGGGAACATGGCAGAGGGGCCATGACTCAGTTCCCAGACCGCCTGAACAGCTTCCATCAGTTGACGACAGAGCCACAACATAAGGGATGTCTTCCAGTTTTGGATATTCTAATAAGAAGAAATGCAGACAGTGCACTAGGATATGCAATCTATGAAAAAGACTCGCTCAGATCGGTATGTTGATGCAACAAGCTAGCATCAGCCGGTGGTGTCACCGCCAGTCACCACACTTACTAGGTGGTAGCCTTTATATCGGCCGCGGTCCGTCAGTATACGTCGGACCCGCGTGTCGCCACTATCAGTGATTGCAGACCGAGCGCCGCCACACGGCAGGTCTAGTCTAGACAGACTCCCTAGCATTCGCCCCAGTTGTACAGCCGACTTTGCTAGCGATGGTTCACTGTCTACATACGCTCTCATTTGCAGAGACGACAGTTTAGCATAGCCTTCAGCTACGTCATTTGCTACGACCTAGCAAGGCGCCATATTCAGTTACTGTAAGTACTATATTCAAGAATGTATTCTGAACGGATAATATTGTGAATCATGAATCGTCAAGAGCGACGGTCATCATTAATGGATTAAAGTTAAGTAACAAACTAATTACGTCCGCTTTCTCATTCTTTGTCATGTTCCAGACGTCACGTCAGTATAGTTCTTTCCTCTTCACGCGAGCCTGCGTGAGCTAAAAAGCGTGCATTTCGGCCTCCACTAGTAACACGGTGTTGGCTCTTCTGCCAACAAAGCACTGTGTGTTGCCAAAAAAAGTAGAGCGGAGCGCAGACTGACGTGCATCGAAGAAAACGAATGATACAGCCATCAGGAAATATGAGGTACAGAAAAATGAACAGAACCTCGTCTAAGCCAAAACTGGAAGAATCGTCGAAAAAAGGTAACATCAGGGCCACCTTCCGATCACTACGAAAAACGAATAATGTGTTTGGTTCGTAAAGTACAATATACACTTGCGAATACCGGGTATATATGACATTCATTGAGAGTGTGGCTCCCAATAGATCCGGCAAACATAGCACAGCATCCCGCAAGGCTGGATGGAACACACTAGTTGCGTACATTTGCGACATAAAGACAAATCAGCACTGGCAAAATCAGCCTCAACGACGGGTATACGTTCAAATTTGAGAAAACTAATTTGTTGTGCCGAGCTAGTGGATTTTGGGAGAGTATAACCAAATAATTTAGTGAGATAAGGCTCCATGATAATCTCGTCAGCAGGGACGACAGCTATCACCTGAGTTCGGCAAGACATCCTGTTCTATCAGCTTTACGCCAAGCGTGCAGCCCGCAGTTCACTCCTTGCGAGTCTGTGCACTGAATACACCGAGAGTCGAACGGCGGTCCACAACCCCCACCACACGCCACTCTCTCAGTTCTACACAGGGTGTAACGGCTGTTAAGGGCCGATATTTGTGCTGCTGACTGAGGACGGCATGTCGATCGACATTACAACAGTATTCACGTCATTTGCAGACCAAAAATTATAGATGTTACAAGACGTCTATTTGTAGGTTGCATGGTACCTCCAAGTAGGTGTGGCAAGCGTGAACACGTGGATGGAAAACGGTTAGTCTACAACGAAAGGCGTTGTCTGCTTAGTGGTGTACTCACGACCACGCAGAAAACATCAAGTAAAAATTCGTGACATGTTTGCGAGAAGACAGTTCGACGTAAAGAAACAATCAAGACAGTGAAAGCGTAAATATTAAGGTACCACATAAAAATATATCTGCACTTAAATGCGTTACATTCTATATATGGGACACGCATGGAACCTCGACATTTCGCCAGAAGACGATGGAGGTGGCATTCATCGAAACGTTGTGGAATTTCGACGAAGCCACACAGACAGAAACTGAAGAAGATTTCATTAGTGCCAGTAACGTTCACGCAAGATCATGGCACATTTAAAAGGTCAAGAGAGACAAAGGGCAAGTACGTATTTTTTTTTCAGAGAAATTTTTGACATCAGAATGTTATTCTGCAATATAAAGAGATTTACTAAATAGACGGGAAAGTTAAAATTGTTTTGAATCTCACAAAAAAATATAAAAATGTGACTTTAAAATAGGTCGGCATCAACGAGATATTAAATTACTCACTAGACCACTGAGGTTCAGTGTGATGTAGAATTCTAAATAGCACCTGTGGTGTAGCAATGAGGGGGAGTACTGTAGAACGTTAGCACGTGGTGTGCTTTCTGAGTTCTGAATCTGAAAAATTGCGTGTCAGAGGCGCAATCCATAATAAGTAAACTACTTTATTTCCATAACAAGTAATTTTACTTTACAAATGAGTTAATACTTTACTAACTATGATAAACATTTAATGTAACAGTACTCATATCTTTCTTAATGATTATAATGTGATAGCATTTTAAACTGCTTACATGTGTTAATAATTGTATTAAACGTTGGTAATCGATTTTTGTTACCACTGGAAGCCTTTGGATAGATACACTGCAACTGTGGCCAGGAGACATTTTGCTGTTTTGTAATAAGGATAGGTACAAAAATGAATACATTTTACACTGTATCTTAATACGTTACATGGTCTTTGAGAATTTTAGCATGTAATGTATGTTGTATTTTAGAGCTAAAATAATTGACTAAAAATTGCCAGCAAATAAATAATAACAAAATAAGTGTCGTAACAATCGTCGCTGTGACCCATAAGAGGTTCTCATCGCATGCACTGAAAATGCTAACTCCCAAACTGTTAGTTCCCTGCCAATTGTGTTCCTCTCGTGACATGACTATGAGCATGTGTTGTGCTACATAATCGTTAGATAATTATGGGTTCAAGTGGCTCTGAGCACTATGCGACTTAACTTCTGAGGTCATCAGTCGCCTAGAACTTAGAACTGATTAAACCTAAGTAACCTAAGGACATCACACACATCCATGCCCGAGGCAGAATTCGAACCTGCGACCGTAACGGTAGCTCGGCTCCAGACTGTAGCGCCTAGAACCGCACGGCCACACCGGCCGGCGTAGATAATTAATGAAAGACGGTGAAGTATAACATTGACAGCAAAGGGAGTGAGAAAATACGAAATATTGAAGTACACAAACAAAGAAAAATTGGAGTAAAGAAAACGACTGGCTTCTACCCTCCTGTATTGATTCGACAGTCCTTGCAGTGTCCATTAAAATAACAGCCACCTTAAAAAATATTACTTCCGTCCTACACCATGTCGATTCCAGGCCAATTCATTATTCATATTTTTCTCACTTTCTCGCTCAACACTAGCGTACAGTTGAGAGATTGCCCAAACCTTCTGCGTCGTTTCTCGCAGACGCAACATACAGACCTGTCACCTCCAAGTTGTTATTTCAGCGATCTCAACTGTCGGTCGAGGAAGGCGCAGAATTCTTAGACGTAATTGCCAAGGCGAAGGAACTGCGTGCTCTTGGCAAAGAGGTTAATGCTTAAGTCTATAATATTCAATTACGAATAACTACCAATCGCGTAATTTTTAATTTAACACGGAAGAAAGAAATGCAAACAACTGCCATTAAAAATTTCAGGATCTTGTCCAGCAAGATGGCATGCAACAAACGGAAAATTGGCTGACGTGCACTACACGCTTTGCAGCTTAAATGCAAAATTTTTGATAAACAGATCATGTAGTCTTAGAATACTGTCTCGAGTTAGTGGGTTTTCGAACTTGCAATAATTCTTGCAAATGGGACAATCTCAGAGTGGTATATTTTCACGTTTGTATGCGTTTTGAAGTTGTAATAATACTCGCAAGTTGGAAAGATTTAACACATAATATTTCCACGAGTTAGCGAGTGTTCGGAGTTGCAAGTATTTGCATGTTGAACAATCTTAGGGTGAGCTGGACATAGAAAAATTTCACGAAGTTTAGCTATTGTGGAACTATTTAAGTTTGAACACAGGTGACTGGACACAAAAGAAGCTTTGGTAGTTTTCTAGGAATACATGCTAGATAATGTCGTGCACAGTTTTAGCCAGTAAATTCGAGTAAATTTAGCCCTATTGTTGCGATAATTCAACCTCAAAGAGGAATCAATGAACGTACCTGCGTTAAACGAAACCCAAAGTGATTTGAGAATGTTGTTTGGATTTTGGCATCATATATTTAAATCCTGCCTACAATCTACGAAACTGATACTAACAAGGTTAAAAGACCATTGCGACAAATGTCTTGGTTGTTCCGTAGATGAGCAACCAAGTGTAAAAAATAAGAAAACAACCAGTAGGTAGAAACTACTTACCGAACAGTCGCACTGTACACCGCTGGGCATTAGAAGTGGGATTTCCTGTGCTGGATACACAATTATGATACGGTGAGCTCTGGATGTTTAACGAGATTCAAACAAACATTCTTCCCCAGATAATAAGGGTATTGTGTCTTACTTGTTTCTCTTGTAGCTTTGCTGAGGAACAGTTATTATTAACAATGTTAACAGCCAGTTACATACGGAACATCATTACTTCACACGACATTAGATCCTCTTTCTTGAATTTTTTTTCTACTCCACACGTTTCGTGCTGACGTAACTTCTTCCCAGTGCCAGTTTTCTGATGTTATTACGCCAGTCAGTTGATGTGTTGCATATTTATGTGCTGCTAGCTTCAGTTAATGTCAGAATTTGAGATTTTATGTTCACCTTTTTAGCGATAATTTTATAACCCTATTTACTACCAAAATTGAATTTTTGTGCTTGTGAATACCAGAATCTGAATTGGAGCAACTGATATCAGTAAACAGTAGTTGTAAAGCTCTGTATTGACAGTGATGGACGTCGAAAGATCGAAACGCTTGATGGCAGAAACATCGAGGTGAGAATATCAGTACGAATTTAACTAACTTTTATTGTACAAAGAAAGGAATCACGCCGACAGAAACCGGATTTTAACTTACAAGTATGTACAGGTAAGGACGGACTTCATAAGAAACGTTGTTCATTTGGTAATAAGAGATAATTTTGAGGTGAAAAAAGTACCTATTATCGATTGACCTCTGTATCAAGGCACTGAATTTATCAGTTTTCCAGTTTTCTATCATTGCAGCGTAATTAATGAATGCTACCTGATTCTCATTTATCACAGCTAAAATGCTTTTCCTAGCCACAAAATTTGTTAGATATAGAAATCTGTTGAGATCGGAAGCGATAAATCTACCAACCTGGAAGAGTTTTCCATCAATTTACACTTAAGATTCTTTGATTATTATGTTGCTTAAACATCTTTCGGCGTACGTGCATTACTCAAAATCAAGAACAGTTTTGTACTGCGTTCAGATTCTTCACATCCATTTTTCATCTAATTATTCCAGGTATTTGCGTAATGAGTGAAGTTGCTGATTCTGGGGACTGCTGGCAGCAACAAGTAAGGAATCATGATCAGAGCAGAATAGGGAATAAAGTTAGAAGAAAAAGATTTCCTATATATGTGAGGCAAGGAACTAATTTTTGGTGTGTAAGAACTTGGATTCTACGGGAAGATAATGATTTGGAGCCTTATGTGGTAATATGACTACTATGCTACATTTAAATTTAACAAATGGGTACGTCTCTGGGACTATTTTATGTACATACTGTGAGATGGTGATTGTAAAAACTGAACTGGCAAAAGGATGGTTTGCATTGGGTTACGAAACGTGTGGGCCATCCGGGCTGGTGACTGACTGGGGCTGACTGGCATAAACTTAGCAGTAGGGAACAGCTTTATTTACTCTTTGCTGTTATAGTAAGGAGCGTAACTGTCCATCATTAGCGCTACTGGCAATACAGAAGACAAAACATCTTTCCATATAGATTTAAGTTGAATGATTAGTGTTTCTTGTTAGTTAACATACGACTGCATTTTCTTTCAGGTTACATAAACTGACTTCATAGCTTATGTCAAAGTCATTTTTAAGTAAGTTATATAATTATCTTCTTCTATGCCAGTGGTAATCAGCATATAAATTTGATTATTGTGTAGATTTCAGTGGCAGTGGGCTTTACATCCAAAGATAATGATTAATTTGACCTTAACACAGATTACATAATTTCACCTGTAAATAATTTCATCAATGTTAACACATTATCTGAAGAAAGGAATGTATTTTAAAATTAAACATTTAAATTATCATTGGTGAAATCTTCAATGGTTCTTTTTGTAGTTCCATCTCTTCGTTCAAAATAATGTCTCGATGACAAACTGCCTATTGGCTTCTGTCTCGGGTTCTTCGGCCGACGTTCATCTAATGAACTCAGTTCACCACCGGCAATGGAGGGTGAAGCTTTGACAATGCCAGCCACTCGTGCTGGCGAAACGTCGGAAAAATCATTAGATGAACGTCGGCCGAAGAACCCGAGACAGAAGCCAATAGGCAGTTTGTCAACAAGTGGCCACGAAAGCCTCAACAATTTTGTAATGGCTCGATGTTTCATAAGACATTTGTAACTTTCAGTTTCTTGTAAAATGTTTAGCATATATCCTATTTCACTGTTGGGTGGTATTGGCAGCCATTATATAATGTCACTAAACTTGTTGTTCTAACAGTGAGAAAATGAAGATAATTTCATGCCAGTGAAATTCAGATACTGTTTTGAAAATTCCTTCTGCCTACCGAAGTATATTTTTTCTTTCACCTGCCACTTCAAAATATTAACACCTGATAGAGTTGGTTTGTGGGATTAAAGGGACCAGACTGCTACGGTCATAGGTCCCTTTTTCCAAAAAACTAAAACCACCCAAAGAGAACAAAAAACGAACAACAGGAAAGACGGCAGACGAAACAGGACAAGAAATACTCCGACAGAGATTAGACAAAACAAATTAAAACACACAGAGTGTGACGGTGGTTGGCCGACCATAGAGAAAAAAAAAAGGAAAAGCCAACCACCAAGAACACATTAAAAACTCAGTTTAAAATCAGAGGCTAAAAGCCAGAATCAATACTAAAAAACATAAACACTCAGATTAAACGATAAAAACCCCCTGCCTGCATAAAACGCAAAACTAAGTCCACCATGGCAGAGTCATCTATTAAAAGGGCAGCGAGCGTGTTAGGCAGCGCAAACGTCTGCCTGAGCACAGCTAAAAGTGGACAGTCCAACAAAATGTGGACCACTGTCAATGCCGAGCCGCAGTAACATAGAGGGGGGTCCTCACGGCGCAATAAGTGGCCGTGCGTCATCCGTGTGTGCCTAATGCGCAGTCGGCAGGGGACGAAAGACTTCTTGCGAGAGATTCACAAGGAGGAGTGCCACACAGTCGTCTCCTTGACGGCACGGAGTTTGTTAGGGGTGGCCAAACCGCGCCGTTCAGCGTCACAAAGCGAGATAATTTTGCGGCTTAAGACTGTCCTCAAATCAGTCTCCGGGAGGCCAATGTCCAGAGATGGTGTACTGGTGGCCTCTTTTGCCAGGAAGTCAACATTTTCATTGCCGGGTATCCCAACATGGCCTGGGGTCCAAGTAAAGACCACAGAGCGGCCGCAACGGGCAAGAGTATGCAGGGACTCCTGGATAGCCATCACCAGAAGAGAACGAGGGAAACACTGGTCGAGCTCAGGGAATCACTACAGATCACGAAGGACTCACCTGAGCAGGAGCTCATATATTCGAGGGTACGAAAGATGGCGACCAGCTCAGCAGTGTAAACGCTGCAGCCAGCCGGCACTGAACGTTGTTCAGAATGGTCCCCTAGAGTTGGCGCACAACCGACACGACCAGCAACCATCGAGCCGTCAGTGTAAACAATGCCAGAGCCCTGATACGTTGTGAGGATGGAAAGAAACCGGCGGCGGAAGGCCTCCGGAGGGACTAAGTCCTTCGGGCCCTGTGCCAATTCCAGCTGAAGGCGAGGGCGAGGCACACACCACGGGGGTGTACGCAGAGGTGCCCAAAAGGAGGCGAAAGAGGTAAAGCCCCAAGCCCTGAGAGAAGCTCTCTGAAATGGACTGTGATCGTACATCCAGCCCTGGGCCGACGTTATGGAAGATGGACATGCGACTGTGGGAATAGTAGACGATAGTTAGGACTCCTGGGCAAGTTGAAAACATGGTCAGCATAAGCGGCCAGCAAACGTTGGCGCCGTAACTGCAGTGGAGGGATACCCGCCTCCACAAGTATGCTGTCCACAGGGCTGGTCCGGAAAGCACCAGTGGCAAGGCGTATCCCGCTGTGGAGGATTGGGTCCAGCACCTGCAACGCAGATGGGGAAGCTGAGCCATAAGCCAGGCTCCCATAATCCAGATGGGACTGGATTAACGCCTGGTAGACCGTAACAGGGTAGATCGGTCGGCGCTCCAGCAGGTGTGGCTCAAGCATCGCAGTGCATTTAGATGCTGCCAACACATCTGTTTAAGCTGCCGAATATGAGGCAGCCAAGTCAATCGGGCATCAAAAACCACCCCCAAAAGCCTATGTGACTCCAGCACTGCAGGAAGATAGCCGTCAAAATAAAGCCGCGGCTCCGGGTGAACAGTGCGTCGCCGGCAGAAATGCATAACGCAGGTCTTGGCTGCCGAAAATTGGAACCCATGGGCTACAGCCCAAGAGTGCGCCTTACGGATAGCGCCCTGTAGCTGACGTTCAGCAGCTGCAATGCCAATACAGCTGTAGTAAAGGCAGAAGTGGTCAGCATACAAGGACGCTGAGACAGACGTTCCCACCGCCACAGCGAGTCCGTTAATGGCTATTAAAAACAGGCAGACACTTAAAACAGATCCCTGTGGCACAACGTTCTCCTGAACTCGGGAGGAACTATGGGAGGCCACGACTTGCACACAGAAGGTACGATACGACAGACAATTTCTGATACAGATCGGCAGAGGGCCACGAAGACCCCATCCATGAAGCCTAGAAAGGATGTGATGACGCCATGTCGTATTGTACGCCTTCTGCATGTCGAAAAAGACAGCGACCAGGTGCTGACGCGGGCAAAGGCAGTACAGATGACCGACTCCAGGCTCACCAGATTGTCGGCGGCGGAGGGGCCTTTACGGAACCCACCCTGAGATGGAGCCAGAAGGCCCCGAGGCTCCAGTACCCAATTCAAGCGCTGGCTCACCATCCATTCAAGAAACTTGCAAAGAACGTTGGTGAGGCTAATGGGACGGTAGCTGTCCACCTCCGAAGGGTTCTTGCCTGGTTTCAGAATGGGGATAACAATACTTTCCGGCCATTGCGACGGAAACTCACCCTTGACCCAAGGTCGAGGAGCCGTCGCTGGCAGTCCACTGAGAGGCGTTTCAGCATCTGACAGTGGATGCGATCTGGCCCAGGAGCGGTATCAGGGCAAGCGGCTAGGGCACTGTGAAGTTCCCACTCACTGAATGGAACATGGTAGAATTCAGGATGGTGGGTACGAAATGAAAGTCTGCAACGTTCCATCCGCTCTTTAATGGAGTGGAAGGCCTGTGGGTAATTGGAAGAAGCGGCTCAGAGCAAATGCTCTGCCAAGCGGTTGGCAATTACGTCGGAGTCAGTACAAACTGCTCCATTCAGTGAGAGCGCAGGGACGCTGACAGGGGTCCGATAGCCATAGAGGCGTCGAATCTTGGCCCAGACCGGCGATGGAGTGACATGGAGGCCAATGGTGGACGCATAGCGCTCCCAGCACTCCTGCTTGCGTTGGCGGATAAGGTGGCGGGATCGCGCACGCAGCCGTTTGAAGGCGATGAGGACTTTGATGGAGGGATGGCGCTTGTGACGCTGGAGCGCCCGCTGGCGATCTTTAATCGCTTCAGCGATCTCAGGCGACCACCAAGGCACAGCCCTCCGCCGAGGGGACCCAGAAGAACGGGGAATGGCAGATTCGGCGGCAGTAACGATGCCGGTGGTGACCGACTAAACCACCGCATCAATGTCATCACTAGAGAGACGCTCAATAGCGGCAGTGGAGGAAAACAAGTCCCAGTCAGCCTTATTCATGGCCCACCAGCAAGGCCACCCAGAAGACTGACGCTGTGGCAGTGACAGAAAGATCGGAAAGTGGTCACTACCACACAGGTCGTCATGCACTCACCATTGGACAGACAGTAAGAGGCTAGGGCTGCAGATGGAGAGGTCGATGGCGGAGTACGTGCCATGCGCCACACTGAAGTGTGTGAAGGAACTATCAGTTAAAAGTGAAAGATCGAGCTGTGCCAATAAATGCTCAATGGTGGCGCCTCGACCTGTCGCCACTGACCCACCCCACAGAGGGTTATGGGCGTTGAAGTCGCCCAGTAACAAGAAAGGTGGCGGCAATTGGGCTATCAGGGCAGCCAGGACATACTGTGCAACATCACCATCTGGTGGAAGGTAAAGACTGCAGACGGTAACAGCCTGTGGGGTCCACACCCGAACAGCGACGGCCTCTAAATGTGTTTGTAGAGGGACAGACACGCTGTGAAGAGAGTTAAGGACATACACTCCTGGAAATGGAAAAAAGAACACATTGACACCGGTGTGTCAGACCCACCATACTTGCTCCGGACACTGCGAGAGGGCTGTACAAGCAATGATCACACGCACGGCACAGCGGACACACCAGGAACCGCGGTGTTGGCCGTCGAATGGCGCTAGCTGCGCAGCATTTGTGCACCGCCGCCGTCAGTGTCAGCCAGTTTGCCGTGGCATACGGAGCTCCATCGCAGTCTTTAACACTGGTAGCATGCCGCGACAGCGTGGACGTGAACCGTATGTGCAGTTGACGGACTTTGAGCGAGGGCGTATAGTGGGCATGCGGGAGGCCGGGTGGACGTACCGCCGAATTGCTCAACACGTGGGGCGTGAGGTCTCCACAGTACATCGATGTTGTCGCCAGTGGTCGGCGGAAGGTGCACGTGCCCGTCGACCTGGGACCGGACCGCAGCGACGCACGGATGCACGCCAAGACCGTAGGATCCTACGCAGTGCTGTAGGGGATCGCACCGCCACTTCCCAGCAAATTAGGGACACTGTTGCTCCTGGGGTATCGGCGAGGACCATTCGCAACCGTCTCCATGAAGCTGGGCTACGGTCCCGCACACCGTTAGGGCGTCTTCCTCTCACGCCCCAACATCGTGCAGCCCGCCTCCAGTGGTGTCGCGACAGGCGTGAATGGAGGGACGAATGGAGACGTGTCGTCTTCAGCGATGAGAGTCGCTTCTGCCTTGGTGCCAATGATGGTCGTATGCGTGTTTGGCGCCGTGCAGGTGAGCGCCACAATCAGGACTGCATACGACCGAGGCACACAGGGCCAACACCCGGCATCATGGTGTGGGGAGCGATCTCCTACACTGGCCGTACACCACTGGTGATCGTCGAGGGGACACTGAATAGTGCACGGTACATCCAAACCGTCATCGAACCCATCGTTCTACCATTCCTAGACCGGCATGGGAACTTGCTGTTCCAACAGGACAATGCACGTCCGCATGTATCCCGTGCCACCCAACGTGCTCTAGAAGGTGTAAGTCAACTACCCTGGCTAGCAAGATCTCCGGATCTGTCCCCCATTGAGCATGTTTGGGACTGGATGAAGCGTCGTCTCACGCGGTCTGCACGTCCAGCACGAACGCTGGTCCAACTGAGGCGCCAGGTGGAAATGGCATGGCAAGCCGTTCCACAGGACTACATCCAGCATCTCTACGATCGTCTCCATGGGAGAATAGCAGCCTGCATTGCTGCGAAAGGTGGATATACACTGTACTAGTGCCGACATTGTGCATGCTCTGTTGCCTGTGTCTATGTGCCTGTGGTTCTGTCAGTGTGATGATGTGATGTATCTGACCCCAGGAATGTGTCAAAAAAGTTTCCCCTTCCTGGGACAATGAATTCACGGTGTTCTTATTTCAATTTCCAGGAGTGTAGATGCAGACGCCACCAGACACCGTTTCATAAGCTGCCCGGTTCTTATAATTACCCCGATAGCCGTGGAGGGCGGGGTTTCGCATTGCTGGAAACCAAGTTTCCTGAAGAGCAATGCAGAAGAAAGGGTGAAGGCTGATAAGTTGTCAGAGCTCAGCTAGATGGTGGAAGAAACTGCTGCAGTTCCACTGGAGGATAGTATTGTCCATGGCTGAGAAAGGCGTGAAGGGACTGGGAAGGCAGATTACGCCGCTGGGTCGCCTGCTGCCTCCGATTGAGCACCTGTGCTATTTCTATACATGATGTCTGAGGGACTGGCGAGATTCAGGTCCTCAGCGGACGCCAGAATCTCAACCTCATCCTCAGACGCAGAGTTGGCAGGTTGCGGTGGGATAGGTGCCACCACAATGTCAGGATTCTTGGGAGCCTTTCTCTTGGACTACTTTACGCGCTGTGTCTTTGGTGTTTCTGGCTGGGAGGTCCTCACTGGGTCAGTCTCAGGGACTGACGATGACCGTGACGCACTACAACCAGCGGCCGGTGGGTGTTTGAGATACTTGCGGGTGTCCGCTTTGGCACTGGGCAAAGCCTGGGATGGGAGGGCCCCAAGGCACCCCTTCCTAGCGAGAGGAGCCGAGGAAGGCTCACGCTTCTCCGACTGGGAGGGGGAACAGATATCCCTGATGGTTGGGGTGGAGTTGCTCCTGAAGTAGATGGAGCAGGAGCAACAGGGAGTGAAGTGCCCCCCACATCCAAGGGGGCCGGTGAATCCTGACAGAGCTGAGATCGAACTGTTTGTGACAACACGGTAGAGGTTCGAACCGGTGTTGCAGCAGCGGCATAGGTGGATGTCATTGGCACAGGATGTTACCTCGGTGTTGGCCAGGCGGTCCAGGGTCCTATATTCCATTATATTCCCTTCTTTCTGGAATATCCTACAGTCTGATGAGCTGGGGGGATGGTGTTCTCCGCAGTTAACACCGATAGGAGGCGGGGCACATGGAGTATTGGGGTGGGATGGGCGTCCACAATCTCGACACGTGACGCCGAAAGTACAGCGGGATGACATGTGCCTGAACTTCCAACATTTAAAACACCACATCGTAGGAGGGATATATGGCTTCACATCACAACGGTAAACCATTACCTTAACCTTTTTGGGTAAGACATCACCCTCGAAGGCCAGGATGAATGCACCGGTGGCTACCTGATTATCCATCAGACCCCGATGGACGTGCTGGACGATGTGAACACCCTGACATTCGAGGTTGGCGCGTAATTCATCGTCGGACTGCAGAAGAAGATCCCTGTGGAATATAATACCCTGGACCATGTTGAGACTCTTATGCGGCGTGCTGCTATCTGAAACATCCCCCAACTTGTCACAATTGAGCAACCTCCGTGACTGGGCAGAGGATGCTGTTTTGATGAGTACTGACCCAGAGCGCATTTTGGACGAGCCCTCCACCTCCCCCAACTTGTCCTCTAAATGCTCCACAAAAGACTGGGGCTTGGTCGACATAAACGATTCTCCATCAACTCGCGTACACATGAGGTACCGGGGTGACTATTCTCCACTGCCTTCTTTAGCCATACATTCCTCCCAAGGAGTGGCGAGGGAGGGAAATGATCTTGGTTCGTATTTCTTGCCGTTGAGGTTAGACATCGACCGCTTAGAGACTGCTGGTGGAGGCCCACCAGCGAGAGATGATGTACCACGCTTCATTGCGGGTCATCCGCCCTGATGCCACCCACTCCGACCAGGGGCTCTCCCCATGGGCGCCACCCAGCCACAGCAAAGACCACCTGGCAGGATGGCCTTTGCCGGGAGTCCCGATGCCCCAGAGGGATGGACATCTACTCCTTGGCATACGTGTGGAGGTAGCAGCTCAGGCAACAACAGTGCGATCCCTGTGTAGTCGGGGCTACCACCAAGAGGGTACATGACGACCCCACCACAACGGACTGGCTACCATGCTGGATGTTGGGTGTCGAATATCCATATGTGTCAGGAGGCTGAAGATGGAAGTTCATAATGGAGGGCATGTATGCTACCTGGAACACATAGCAGCTGATGTGGCCAGAAGCTCGGTGGAAGGGCAACTCCATGACAATATCGGTTGTGCCAGATCTTAGGGCAAGATGGATATAGAATGCACCACGTAAGGTGTCCTTCCCCAAATGGTACGCACTAACAGAAAATTTTGAAATGTAGTGGTCAAACCCCTTAGGGGACCACCACATTAAGGCCGAAACGTTTGACACTCCTTTTAGTCGCCTCTTACGACAGGCAGGAATACCGCGGCCTATTCTAACCCATGAACCCGCAGGGGGGCCTGATAGAGTAAATGTATCCGATTTACCTAGAGAATAATTAATTTGTGATCATGTTAGATCGTGTATCCTCTTGCTTTTTCTCAAATTAGTTTTTGTTGAAGTGGAAGTTTAATCTGATCCAATATTTTTCCTCAATATGGGAAATATCTCTACCAATCATACAATGAAGGCTTTCATGAACGGATGGTACTGTTGTTGATAATTCTTCCGGGTTATGTGGCCGTGGTCCATGGAATTATTCTATTCCTAACGTTTCGTCCAATACTACGTTGGACATCCTCAGAGGTATGGCTGGTCCTGCTCAGTCCTGCCGACTGACGAGTCGGGCTTCGAGGAGCGGCCTAAATACTGAGGAAAGTGGACGTGGTCTAACTTGCACATAGTAGCAGAGTGAATGTGGAAGCAGGGATTCGAACCCTCCTTAAGGCAACTGCTAATTCAATTTGTATTGAAATCACAACGGTCTTACGCCATAATAAGCCATTGGAGAGTAATTTAACTAAGGGGGAGAGGCAGGCCCTCAGGGATTTAAATGCGGACGAAGGGATAGTTGTTCTTCCATCTGATAAAGGCAATGCCACTGTGGTGATGAACAAAGAGGACTACAGAAGTAAGATTTTGGATCTATTAGTGGCGGGACATTACAATAAACTTAGAAGAGATCCGACGGATGTTATTGTGAGAAAAACTAATATGTTGATAAAGTCTTCTACTTCCATTCCATAGAAGGATAAAAAAGTTTTGCTAAGGAGTGAAGCTAAGTGTCCCAGACTTTATGGATTTTTATCTATGGCGGACTATTATCGATCTTTGACTAGTTTTCTCTCTGCTCTTATGTGAAAGCTAGACCACGCCCACTTTCCTCGGTATTTAGGCCGCTCTCCGACGCCCAACTCGTCAGTCAGCAGGACTCAGCAGGACCAGTCATACCTCTGAGGATGGCCAACGTAGTATTGCACGAAACGTTAGGAATAGAAGAATTCCATGGACCACGGCCATGTAACCCTGAAGAATTATCAACAAAAGTATCTCTACCATTGGAGAGAAAACAGGAATTATAAAGGCAAATTATTTAATACTAACAAAGATAATATAGCAGTAATCATAAACAAAAGAGACTGAGCGAAAAGAACACAAGGCTATCCAGCAAAAAAAGTCCACGT